>NC_056726.1:1010618791-1010886291 GCF_019279795.1 Protopterus annectens
AGTTGCACATTAAGAAATGCAATCACACAAAGTCCACACAGGATGAAAAAATACCATAATTGTTTTAAAATGTTCAGATTAGCACCTGTGCACACTCACATACCCATACATTTGCAAAAACAAAAATTTGCAGTAGTGCACATGCACAGAGCAATGTCAGAATTTGCCCCTCTTCTGAGGAAAAAAAAAAAAAAAAAGAAAAAAGTAGACTTGCACATGCCTCCCAGTCACCCTGGTATCAGTATGTACTTTTGAGTAATAAGTATGAAACTCTGACGACTGGTGGTATTGACCATAATCCTCGGTGGCTTACCACAGAAAATTAAAACTTTTAGATGGGCAGAGGGAAAAAACATAAGGGCAGTATTACTTGACAGGTACTTGTACATTAAGACATTTTTTTCTTTGCAGTCAGTCATGCTGCTAGCAGTGTATCTGCATCTAGACAGCCAATAGGATACAGATGCAGGTGGGGTCCACAGTGCAAGTTAACATTCTCTTTTTTTCTTCTTGTTAAAGATCACAACACACTCATCTACTGTCACACAAAATTAAAAAAAAAACAAACTTGTTTAATTAAGATCAAGGCTATTTCTTTATTTTCTGCTATTGCGGTTGAGTAGGTGTTATCTTTTCAAAATATTAGTCAACAAAGGGCACAGACTACGAGTCTGGAAAGTTGGGGGGGTCCCGCAGGGGTCCCACCCCCTCTGCCTTATGGTTCTGGCACCCTTGGAGTGAGAGTTCCATTCTCATCCTCACAGCTAAGGGTAGTAGGACATGGGTCAGCAGTTAACATTTGCCCAGGCTACCTGGTCCCTCCCATTTTTACCCTTATTGCTGTGAAACTGTGGACCTTTTTCCAAAGATCTGTTGCAACATGTAAGATATTGCCCCAGGCTCCCACTTAGTCTATGTTGTGTGTGTGTGTTGGGCATGTTTTTAATGTCTTTCGTACAGATTTGTGTATAGTTCTTTTAAACTGTTCAATTGCCCCAGGCTCCCACTCAGTTTATGTTGTGTGTGTGTGTTGGGCATGTTTTTAATGTCTTTCGTACAGATTTGTGTATAGTTCTTTTAAACTGTTCTTCCAGTCACTATGACAACTGAATCTCTGAATCTTCTATCTCAGAGGTCACTAATGAGATTTTTGTTTATTGTTGAGTGTGATGCACACTACCTGCCCATACCCACACACACACTACTTGCCCATACTCACACACACACTACCTGCCCATACCCACATACACACTACCTGCCCGTACCCACACACACACTACCTGCCCGTACCCCCACACACACATTACCTGCCCGTACCCCCACACACACATTACCTGCCCATACCCACACACACACATTACCTGCCCGTACCCACACACACACACATTACCTGCCCGTACCCACACACACACATTACCTGCCCGTACCCACACACACATTACCTGCCCGTACCCACACACACACACATTACCTGCCCGTACCCACACACACACATTACCTGCCCGTACCCACACACACACATTACCTGCCCGTACCCACACACACACATTACCTGCCCGTACCCACACACACACATTACCTGCCCGTACCCACACACACACTCTACCTGCCCATACCCCGTATCCATACACTACTTGCCCATACCTCGTACCCACACACACACTACCAGCCCGTGCCCACCCACACACACGCACACTACCTGCCCATACCCCATTAAACATTCACATCACACCCATGCCAGCACCCTCCTCACATGCATCAAGCGTGTCATGGTCCCATTACACCATGACCTCATCATCTCTAATTTTGGTAGAAAGCCCCCAGTTATACCCAAAAGTACACATTCCAAAAACATTACTCATATTCAGTCCCAGTATCTTTATACTTCTGTTAAGAGGCAGCACTGAGTCCAGTCCAGGACCACTTGACAGTAATGTTTGAACTCGCACCAATAACCAGTTTCATATTACCTGCTCCATCTTTAACTCCCACAGCATCAAGAACAAAACCAACCAAGTCAGTGTCTTTGCCATACAAGATAATCTTGACTTTATAGCTGTCATAACTATTTATTAGATATTACAGAAACATGGCTGAAACCTGGTACCCGTAATCTTTATCACCTCATACCAAGCTGTTAATAGTATCACGACCGTGTTGGAGGTCAGTATGGAAACGACCTCTCGCACATCCTCTGTGGCTATGCAGGTAACTGCCTGAGATGTTGAGGGGGAACCCTGGCTGATGATTTCTGAGGGCCTATGGGGATTCCTCACATTCTTGTTGGGAAAGAAGTTCCTGGTACCTTTATTGAGTCTACGCACGGCTCAGAGCCTCCTAAGTGGGTTAAAGCTGACATCCCACTGAAGAAGCAGCAGCAGAAAATTAAGCACATTCCTTCCTTTGCCAGGGATCCTCAGAGGGAATGGCAGGAGTTTACCCAGAGACTTGTTCATTGCCCTGATGGCTTTAAAACCTCCTCAGAGGGTGTCTGTTTCAGTTTCCAGCTGGTCCTCCACTCCTGCCAAAAGAATTAGGAAGTCTGAATCTTCAGATGAGGCGAAAAAAATGGGTAGCTTAATTCAAATAATTAACAAATGATACTAATTCAGAATATTCATCTCCCCGTATTATAAAGACAGGGGTGGAGACTTGAACAACAGATTAGAATTAATTGAATATGAATGGATTCTTAGTCTACAGGCAGATCTTGCTCCAGGTATTAGTATCAATATTAAACCTATTTTAAAAAAGAAAGAATTTTTAAAGTTAGAAAATGTTGTTTTATAACTTTCATTATAAGTTGTTAATTGATTGTGTGTCTTAAGTGGGGCTATGTTACATGATTTTACACTTGTACCATGAAAAGCCGAAAGACACACACACACACACACACACACACACACACACACACACACCATAAAAAATGAGAAGTTGTTTAATGTTTTTTATTGCACGCTGAAGAAGGGCATTGGCCTTGAAAGCTCAGTATTTCTTTTTATTTTATTAAAGTTTTGTGTCCTGTCATTGGCCTGCTCCTCACAAATTACCTCTCCTTTAGAATATGGGTCTGAGGAAGAGGATTCATTGAGTCCTGACTGTCTTTGAGAAAATGTGTTTTGGAGATGCAGTAGTTCACATGACAGAGCATTTTAAGTGAGACTGATCACAAGTCTCTGATTTTTAAAAGAAGTATTATGAGTTTTCATCATCATCGTCTTCTTTCGGCTGTTCCCGTTAGGGGTCGCCACAGCAGATCACCAGTTTCCATTTCTTCCTGTCCTCTGCATCTTGCTCCGTCACACCAACCACCTGCATGTCCTCTCACCACATCCATAAACCTAATCTTAGGCCTTGCTCTTTTCCTGTTACCTGGTAGCTTCATCCTTAGCATCCTTTTCCCAATATACTCAGCATCCCTCCTCAGCACATGTCCAAACCAACGTAATCGTGCCTCTCTGGCTTTGTCTCCAAACCTTCCAACCTGGGCTGATCCTCTAATATACTTATTCCTAATCCTGTCCACCCTCGTCACACCCAGTGCAAATCGTAACATCTTTAATTCTGCCACATCCAGCTCAAACTCCTGCCTTTTTGTCAGTGCCACTGTCTCCAACCCATATAACATAGCTGGTCTCACTACCCTCTTGTAGACCTTCCCTTTCACTCTTACAGATACTTGTCTGTCACAAATCACTCCTGGCACTCTCTTCTCCACCCACTCCATCCTGCTTGTATTCTCTTCTTCACCTCTCTTCCACACTCACCGTTACTCTGAACTATTGACCCCAAGTATTTAAACTCATCCACCTTCGCCACCTCTACTCCTTGCATCCTCACCATTCCTCTATCCTCCCTCTCATTCACACACATATATTCTGTCTTAGTCCTACTGACCTTCATTCCTCTTCTCTCTAGAGCATATCTCCATCTCTCCATGGTCTCCTGCATCTGTTCCCTACTCTCACTACAGGTCACAATGTCATCTGCAAATATCATAATCCACGGGGACTCCTGTCGGATCTTGTCTGTCAACCTGTCCATCACCATTGCAAATAAGAAAGGGCTCAGAGCTGATTCCCACCTCCACCTTAAACGCATCTGTCAGTCCCACCGCAGACCTCACCGCTGTCACACTACCCTCGTACATATCCTGTACCACTCTTACATACTTTTCTGACACTCCTGACTTCTTCATACAATACCACAACTCCCCTCTAGGCACGTTGTCATATGCTTTCTCTAAGTCTACAAAAACACAATGCAACTCCTTCCGACATTCTCTGTACTTCTCCATCAACACTCTCAGAGCAAAGATCGCATATGTAGTGCTCTTTCCTGGCATGAAACCATACTGCTGATCAGTAATCATCACGTCCCTTCTTAACCTTGCTTACACTACTCCTTCCCATAGCTTCATGCTGCGAATGATCAATTTAATCCCCCTGTAGTTACTACAGCTCTGCACATCACCCTTATTCTTAAAAATCAGTACCAAAACACTTTCTCCTTTCCTCAGGCATCCCCTCACTTTCCAAGATTTCATTAAACAATCTGGTTAAAAACTCCACTGCCATTTCACCTAAACACTTCCATGCTTCCACAGGTATGTCATCCGGGCCAACAGCATTTCCATTCTTCATTCTCTTCATAGCTATCCTTACTTCCTCCTTGCTAATCCATTGTACTTCATGATTCACTATCTCTACATCATCCAACCTTCCCTCCCTCTCATTCTCTTCATTCATCAACCCCTCAAAGTACTCTTTCCATCTCATCAACACACTCTCCTCACTTGTGAGTACATTTCCCTCATTGTCCTTTATCACCTTTACCTGCTGCACATCTTTCCTAGCTCGGTCCCTCTGTCTAGCCAATCAGTACAGGTCCTTTTCTCCCTCGTTAGTGTCCAACCTTTCATACAACTCTTCTTATGCCTTATCCTTAGCCTTTGCCACCTCTCTCTTTGCCATGCACCTCATCTCCTTATACACCTGTCTACTTTCTGCATCTCTCTGACAGTCCCACTTCTTCTTTGCCAACCTCTTTCTCTGTATACTCTCCTGTACTTCCTCATTCCACCACCGTGTCTCCTTGTCGTCCTTCCTCTGTCCAGATGCAATACCAAGCACCTGTCTAGCTGTCTCCCTTACTAGCTCTGCTGTAGTTACCCAGCTATTTGGTAACTCTTCACTGCCACCCAGTGCCTGCCTTAACTCATCCCTGAACTCCAACTCATGATTACCCTTTTTCAATTTCCACCACTTGATCCTTGGTGCTGCCCTCACACTCCTCCTCCTCTTCTTGATAACCAACGTCATTCTACAAACCACCATCCTATGCTGCCTAACTACACTTTCTCCGGTCACCACTTTACAGTCTCCAATCTCCTTCAAACTGGCCCTCCTACATAAGATATAATCCACCTGTGTGCATCTTCCTCCACTCTTGTATGTCACCCTATGCTCCTCCCTCTTGTTAAAATAAGTATTCACCACAGCCATGTCCATCCTTTTTGCAAAATCCACTACCATCTGACCTTCTGCATTCCTTTGTTGAACACCATACCTACCCATCACTTCCTCACCCCCTCTGTTCCCTTCACCAACATGCCCATTGAAATCTGCTCCAATCACCACTCTCTCACCCTTGGGTACAGTTGTCACCACTTCATCCAGTTCACTCCCAACATTTTTCTTTCTCATCCATTGTATACCCAACTTGTGGAGCATACGCACTAACAACATTCATCATTACACCATCAATTTCCAGCTTCATAAACATCACTCTATCCGACACACTTTTCACCTCCAAAACACTCTCAGCATACTGTTCCTTCAGAATAACTCCTACGCCATTTCTCCTCCCATCCACACCATGATAAAACAATTTGAACCCACCTCCGATACACCTATCCTTACTCCCCTTCCATCTGGTTTCTTGCACCCACAATATACCAACCTTCCTTCTGTCCATCATATCGGCTAGCTCTCTCCGTATACCAGTCATACTGTCAACATTCAAAGTTCCGACCCTCACTACCACAGTCCTAGCCTTTCTCCTCTCTTCCTGCCTTTGGCCATGTCTTCCGCCTCTCCTCCTTCGGCCAACAGTAGCCCAATTTCCGCCAGCACCCTGTAGGCTAACAGCACTGGTGGCGGTCGTTGTTAACCCGGGCCTCGACCGATCCGGTATAAAAATTTTTCTTGGTATCTGCATGAAATATTTTGGTGACGTTTTACGCCAGATGCTCTTCCTGACACAACCCCCTCCATTTATCCGGGCTTGGGACCCTCACAAAGAAATGCACTGGCTTGTGCATCCCCAGTGGCTGGGTTATGAGTTTTATAGAAGAAATTTCCTAAACCTTCTGCTTTTCCCCCTGTGTTGGATACATTTACAGCTACCTCTTTGGCTCCTGACTCCTAGCCTCTGGCCACTAAGAAGCTTGACTGTTTTTGTAAAGTGCTCAAGGCCCTTTTAAGTATATTTGTAAGTGTATTTCAGACCCTGTGGTGGTCTCTCTCTGCTGATGAGCATTCCCATCTTTTGCCCTCCAAATCTCTTCCTTCTGATAAAGGTAGTTGGGTTATGGAGAGACCGGGGGAAAAAACATATACTTCTGCCACTTTGGCCTTTAGAGTCCTTAATTATCAGACTCATATGACCAGGTATGTTTTGACCCATTTGTCTCAACTTTGGGAGGGGTTGTCTGGCCTCCCTGATTTGGAAGGCAAGACTGTTGCTCTGTCCTTGTTGAGCTTCTCTTCTCAGGTTGCCCAGCATTCCATCAACTGTAGTTATTATGCAGTTGATGCATCCTCTTGGAATGCTGCTGCTTCTGTCTAAGTTATGAGGAGGTACTCTTGGCTTCATCTCCAGGCTCTTGTTTAAGACTGCAAGATAAAGGTAAAGTAATGCAGGATCTTAAACAAATCTTTGTTTTTCTTGTTCCCAAATTTCAGAAAAATTCTCCTACATCTGACTTTGTGAGTAGACAGCCTTGTCAGAAACCCACTTCCCCTCAGAAGGCCAACTGTATAATTTATGTTGAGCCTTCCCAGACTTCCAAAACTCAAAAGCCAACTTTTCATGACAAATCTGCCTCCATCTGACATATTTTCACCCCTTCTTGGCCAGGTCACCCTGTCTCTCAAGCTTTCCTTGTCTGGAAACAGAACTCCAGACTTCATTGTTCTGTCTTTTATCCATCAAGGTTATTTTATGGTATGGGAATCCCGTCCCCCTTTCTCAGGGCTTCCTCAACCTCCTCTAGACCACCTTCCTCCTTTTTCTGGGGTTCTGCAGGAGTTACTGAATCAGGGCACCATTTAGCCCATTCCAGATTCACAAAGAGAAACAGGGTTATATTCCATACTGGGTCTGGTCCCTAGAAAAGAAGGATCTTGTAGATCTGTCCTGGACCTTTCCTTTTTAAAGATTTGTCTAAAATTCTTTCCAAACCAAAGTAGCTTCCTGCCCGTATGACAACTGCACGGCTCAAACCAAAATGTAATCGATCAACAAACAGCCGGCAGATGATGACAGGGCTGTACTACTTTATTGGGTTGTAGTAAAGCACAAAGAAAATACCGATTTTGGCTCCAATAAATTTTAGCCTTCAGTGTTTAAAGTCATGCAAAAAATGTAGTGCTGTAAATAACAAACACATAAATGAGTGCTGAACAGTAATTGGTTCCTTACAAATGTTCATTCAGTCCAGGTGCAAATAATGCACCTAATTTAATTATCCATTTCCTTTCTTTTGAATCCAAAAGGCTATGCCATCCAGCTTTATTAGCCCTATTTCCCATGATTTTATCAATGACTGTAAATCTAAATGTAGCATTGGAATGTTTAATAGTATGCTTATATAATGCATTACTAAGTTATTTGTTTCTGATCCCACTAAGATGTTCTAAAATCCGAATCGTAAGGGGTCTGAACGTCTGTCCAATGTAGAAGGCATGACAAGTACAGGTTGCTAAATAAATAAGCCAATCTGTCCCACAATTCGCAAAACAGAGAGTTTTGAAAACATTGCCTGTATTACTACTGGAAAAATAACCTAGTTTTATTAATAACCTTGCAGTGAGTACAGTGACCACATACACAACCTGTTAATAAGTCTCCAGCTATGGTCTGTTGTCCAGAGTACACGAATACTGGTTAATATGCTTATAGTGACGCAGCTGGGACCCAGTGTTCCTCCCCCTACGAAATGAAAACGAGCACCTGTCCCCCAGAATGGTACAAAAATAATCATCCGCCCTTAATATGTTCCAATGTCTCTGAAAAATATTAAGTAAAGTGTCTGTGTTCCTACCATAAGTGATCACAAAGCGGATGACTGAGTGTTGGTTAATCCCTTGTTGCTTATATTGTAAAATATCATGCCTGTCTAATGAGGAGACAGTGTTGCTAGCACTCAAGACGTAACCCATTGGGTAACCTCTGTCCCTAAATCTGGCGATGAGATCCTCCCTGTAACGAACATAACTATCTGGCTTGGAACAAATATGTTTCATTCTAAGAAATTGGGACTTGGGTATGTTCGTGCAGGTGTGAGGTAGATGAAAGCTGGAGGCATGGAGAAGGGAATTATATTGGGGGTATTTCCTATATACCTGTGTCTAGGGTATAATCGGCGTTCCTAGTGAGTACATCCAAAAAATTATCCTATGGGAATGGTAACTGGCAGTAAATTGGATACCCCACTTGTTTTCATTAAGGTGACTTACAAATTCTTTCAAGTAACTCTCGTCCGATCTCCATACCATCCAGCAATCATCCAAGAACCTCCTCCAGATGTCAATTTCATTTAAGTAAACGTTATGGGAGCTATCGTAAATTATGAACTCCTCAACATATGCCATGAATAAATCTGCATAGATGGGGGCAGTGTTCTGTCTTTTATCCATCAAGGTTATTTTATGGTATGGGAATCTCGTCCTCCTTTCTCAGGGCTTCCTCAACCTCCTCCAGACCACCTTCCTCCTTTTTCTGGGATTCTGTAGGAGTTACTGAATCAGGGCACTATTCAAACCATTCCAGACTCACAGAGAAACACGGTTATATTCCATAGTGGGGTCTGGTCCCTAGAAAAGAAGGCTCTTGTAGATCTGTCCTGGACCTTTCCTTTTAAAGATTTGTCTAAAATTCTTTCCGTCAGGATTCTTTCCCTCCAGACTGTTTCCCCCATTACTTTTACAAATCTTTCTGGTCTCTCTAGACCTAAAGGACACATTTCTTCATATTCACATTCACTCTCTGTTCTGGGAGTTTTTGTTTCCCTGTTCCTTCCTCTCTCTCTCTCTCTCTCTCTCATTTTCAGATCTCTGCTTTACCTGTCGGTCTTTCTACAGCCTGAAGGGTGTTCACCAAATGTCTGACCCCTGTCGTAGCCTTTTGCAGGCTTCAGAAAATCCAGATATTCCCCTATCTGGATGATTTGCTTCTTCAGGCTATCTCTTAGGCCAGGCAGCTACAAGGTGTGCACCTCACCATGCTCCTCCTGCCCATTCTGGGATTCACAGTCAATCTCAAGACAAGTCTGACTCTTCAAGATCACATTTTTCTGGGATGCAGAATCCAAACCATTCCAATGTTGGCTTCTCTTCCTTCTCTAAAGTTCTGTCTGGCAACCTCTTTCCAGTCTTTGCTTCCTCATTCTCATGCCTGCAAGGGAATATTTCAGAGTTTAGGTTTCATAGGTTTATACTAGGCTATCTTCCCTAAGGCATTTATAAGCCTAGCCCAAAGTTTTGTGGCTTACGCCACCCCTTATGTTAAAAAATACTGTGCCCATTAGTTTGTTGTGCCTCTGTCCAGCAGTGACACAGAGATGATTCCTGGGGTAAATCTACGATCTCCCATCCACCGGTCAAGATTTCTCTTGAACAGAGCCAGCGAGGTGCTCTGCCTCACATGGAACGGGATTTTATTCCACAGAATAGGGAGTCTCTGGGTGACAAATCTATCCCTCCAGCATGTCCTATTTATATCCGTGCTAAGGTTTAAGTCGCTTGCTCTAGTGGCTCTGGTAGATTTGGATTTTTTGAGGTGGAGCATGTCCATTAATTCTAGGTTGGACATGGCCTTGTATGTCAGGCACAGGTCACCTCTGAGCAGGCGGTATGCGACTGAATAGAGCTGGAGTTTCTTCAGTCTGGCAGCATATGACAGGTTTTGGAGTCCCTTTATCCTTTTGGTGAGGAACTTTTGGGGTCTCTACAATTGCTGCAGTTGTCGGGTGAGATACATCCCGAATGGGGCATTGTACTCGATCATTGGTCTGATAAGTGAAGAGTACAGGGGAACAATGACCTCACTTGATCTAGATGTGAATCCCTTCATGATCAGGTGGGCAATGTAGAAGGTCTTTCTAACCACTTTAGCAATGTGAGTGGGGTTCATGGCATTTACTAGTCCCATCCTCCGCTCTGCCATGCTTCATATAAGGAAATGTCAGTACTACCCAAAGGCATTTTGGCTCCAGAATTGCTATCCGCTGGTGTTTTCAATACCCTTACTTTCTTATTGTTGCTCGTCCAGTCAGGATGAAACAGATGAGCATTCGTGGGATGTTCTTCGTGTTTCACTGTTGCAGTCATTACTTTTGGGTGATCTGCTTGCAGGTAGCCCCCAGTCGGCCTGATTATCAAAGTCTTGGGTCCTGCTTTGGTTGCTGTCTCATCTTCCATGTCATCAGGTAGTCAGGAGTATAAAGCATGCAGCCGACGCCATTACATCAGTCTTTCTTGCCGTGCGATGCCCGAAGCAGAAGCAGTTTGCAAGTGCCGGTCGGCCAACTCCTGAAATTTTTGTTTTCGAGTTTCACCAAAGTCTTCAACTAAGCTAAGTACCCTGTTGGGGATCCTTTTTCTTGCTCTAAACTGATGTCAGTAAAAGTTAACAATTGTATTTCTTGTGGGAAGCAAATACCTCATAAAGATTTTCATTCATACTGCATTCCTTGCTTAGGCCCAGACCACGATGTACCTCTCTGTTGGTTTTGTGCCTTATTCAATCCTCGAACTTTGTCGTCGGTTCATTTTCGCATCTAAATATTTTGATACTTGGTTCAGTTTATCCAGAAATGGCTTTGGTAAGCCACCTGTCTACCGACATTCCGATAAAACGCAAAGATAAAGACAGACCGCATAGGTCCAAATCTGCTGACGACGTTTTTCCTAAGCTGGTCACCAGTTCACCAGTACTCAGTGAGGTGCTTTTCCAGCCCCTGATACCCGCTACTTCAGATTCACAGGCCTCTACTGAGACCCATTCGTAGTCCGGTATGCCGTGAGATGCTTCTTCGACTGTGGAACCTGCAGATGTCTCTACCTTGGATGGATCTGGAGCCGCTGTGCAGGCACCGGCTTCTGAGGGTATATTCAAACCTACTGACTTGCATATTAAATCGACGCCATCTTCTTTTTCAAGGCCTAAAACTCGATCCATGCCTAGAAAACAGATGCCCAGACTGCATGGTCAGGCCCCTATGCCTAAAAGATAAGAATGGCTGAAAACCTTCTTACTCTAGTCAGGGGAACCCACCCTTCTCCCTCTAGGAGACCTAGAACTGATTTTCCTTCTCATTCTTCTGAACAGGATTCTGAAATTTCTGTTTTTTCTGATGACCAGGAGTTGCCATTATCTACCTTTGAGGATTCTGATTCAGAGGACTCCATTCCCTCTGCTTCCCCTCCAGAGGATTTCTGTTTTGGTGAAAGCTTGCATACTCATTTCCGCTGGGAAAGCCAGGATTACTCTGACTCCAAAAAGAGGCTTAGAGAATTCTTACTCCTACCTCAACACAGGCCTTTAGCTGTCACTCCTGTACTGGACATTGTAGATGATGCCTTCTCGAAATCTAGCCTGGCCCCTGACTGTTTAGCTCCGGCTCCCAGAAAACTTGACAGGTATTATATGGTACCTGACTCTCACAAGTTCCTCTTTAAAAATCCTACTGCAGATCCTGAGGCCATTTCCCAGGGACCCAAAGTCATTAAGGCTACTACTGCCAAAAACCCTACCCCCTCTGATAGAGATTCCAGGGCCCTGGACAGATGGGCTAAGAAGGTATACACTTCTTCAACTTTGGCCATTAGGGCCTTAAACTGCCAGTTTTATATGTTAAAGTATCAGCAGCATATTATTGGATTGCTTAAACAGAAAATGATGATTCCTGACTTTGCTGAAAATAAAGAATTACTGGATTTAATGCATTTTGCTGAACAAGTTGGAAAACATACTTTGCAATGTGGTTTTGATTCATTAGAGGCATCTTGCAGGGCTGCTATCACTGGGTCTGTACTTAGAAGGCATGCTTGGCTTAAGGAGCAATCTTTGCCAGATCATATTAGGGCTAAATTACTGGTTGCTTCCTTAAACCAAGACCGCCTGTTTGGCAAAAAAGCAGAAGAAGTACTTAAAAAGATGGAGGAAAAAGCTAAATGTATGCAAACTGTTAAAGATTTCCTGCAAGTACAGCCTCCCAGATTTAGTAGGAACTGGCCTTCTAAGAATTGGTCCGTTCCTGCCTCTTCCAGGCCTTCTCAGTCCAAACCCAGAACCAGCAGAACACCCAGACTTCAGTCCCAAAGTACTCACAGGCCTAAGCAGTGGGGGACTCCCACTTCCAAAGCTGAGAGTAGTAAGACACCCCCCTGTGGTAAACTGTCACAATGACTTAACTTTAAACCTTCCAAGCCCTACTCAACTGACTGTTCCTTTAGGGGGAAAGATCGCTCTGCATGCAAAAAAACTGGGAACTCATTACCCAAGACAAATGGGTTTAAATAGTTTCCCAAGGATACAGATTTCACTTCCACTCCTTACCAACCCCAAACAGTTGGCCAGACCTAACCCAAAATCAGTGGACAGAGGCTCAAAAGCATGTTCTCTCTCTCCTAAGTATCAGGGCTATTCATTTTTGTCCCAGAAGAAGAATGGGGGGCAAGGTTTCTACTCACGACTTTTGCTGGTACCCAGAAAAGACAATTCCTGGCATCCTATCCTGAACCTGTCTAACCTAAACACTTTTTTTGTAATCCCAAAATTGAAAATGCCAACTCTTCATCAGCTGCTTTCCATGCTAGGCAAAAATCCCTGGTTGGCCACACTGAATTTAAAGGAAGCCTACCTGCACATCCCAATAAGGGAATCTTGCAGAAGATACCTATGCTTCAGAGCAGGCTACATGCACTATCAGTTTTCTGCACTGCCCTTTGGCTTATCTACTGCGCCCAGGGTATCCACAAAGTGCCTAGCTCCAGTCATTGCATTTTGCAGACAAAGAAATATTCAAATATACCCATACCTGGACGATTGTCTAATTCAGGCAGAAAGCCAGGACATACTATTAAACCATCTGGTATTTGTAAAGAAATTATTAACTTCTCTGGGGTACACAATAAATGAAAAGAAATCACATCTAGTACCCTGCCAACAAATTGTATTCTTGAGAGCAAGCTTGAATACAACTTCCCAGATGGCATACCTCACGCCAGAGAAACAAGTTCACTTGACAGCTTACTTCAAACATCTGGCCACAAAGACCCAGCTATCTGCAAGGAAAATACTGCAAGCCTTGGGGTTCATGGCCTCTTGCATTCTACTAATTCCGTATGCAAGACTGCATATGAGGAAACTACAGTGGTATCTAAAAAGCCTATGGTGTCAACATTCTCAGGACCTAGAATCAATGATTCCTATCATGCCTTGTCTGAAGATAGAGTTCCTTTGGTGAGCAGAGGTCTGCCACCAGAACAAGGGACTGACATTCACTCTACCCCCTGCCGCCCAGACAGATGCATCAGACTATGCATGGGGGCTCACCTAGCAGGGCAGTGCATTCAGGGCAAATGGAACCAGAGTCAAATGCACCTGAATATCAATCAAAAAGAAATGTTAGCTGTACAGAATGCTCTGACAGCCTTCAAGGACCACATTCTTCCAGGACAATTATTGGTAAAGATGGACAACACCACTGTTATGTGGTACATAAACAAGCAGGGGAGAACCCACTCGTACCCTCTCTGCAGACTAACCATGGCTCTGTGGAACACAGCCTTGAGCTACCAAGTGCACCTACAAGCTCAATTCCTGCCAGGCAAGCTAAATATACTGGCAGACAACCTAAGCAGAAATCTCGTGGACCCCCACACGAGTGGATACTGGATCCAAAGATATTCAACATTTTGAGAAACAAATTTGGGACCCCAGAGATAGACCTGTTTGCCTCCCCTCAGAACTACCAATTGGACAAATTCTGCACAAGGACTCCCCACAGACAATCTTGGAAAGTGGATGCCCTGTCCTTCACATGGAAAAACCTATCTGTTTATGGGGAAGTAAATATTGTGGGAAGAAATAGCCAGGGAATTGTTATGGCTAGGCTTGTATAGGCCCTAGGGCTGATAGCCTAGTACCAACCTATGAACCTTTTCCCCTCTGCCTCTCCTCTCCAAAGTGCTACTAAAGATCAAACAGGACAAACCAAGGACAATACTTAATGCACCAGACTGGCCACGCCAACACTGGTAACTCCATCTTGCGCAGTGTGTCACTTCTGGAACTATGGCACCTGCCTCAGACCCCTGCCCTGCTGTCCCAGCAGGACGGCCAGATTCTGCACCCACAGCTTCAAACCCTGAACCTTGCAGCCTGGCTAATTACCTGATCTCTACATTACCATCCCTCAGTAAGCAAGTGATTGGATGTCATTCTGGAGGCAAGGAGGCCTAGTACTAGAAAATCGGGTCTATATTAGAACACCGAACTTTCAAAATTTCGAGTTGTCTAATATTGACCCGTAAATATCGAAGAACCAGAAAACCGAATTTTCCTAGGGAAAGAATTCGGTTGTCCGTTTCTGTTGCTTTGGTATTTTCAGCGCTGTGGTGGAAAGTTACGGGTCGGGTTCAGGTAAGTGTGCGATTGTGTGGACGTTAGGGTTAGGGCGGGTTAGGTGAGTTAGGGTTAGGATGCGGGTCAGGTAAGTGTGCGACTGTGGACGTGAGGGTTAGGGCGAGGTAGGTGAGTTAGGGTTAGGGCGTAGTTGAGGTGACTGTACAATAGTGATGGACCTTAGTGTTAGGGTTTTGGTTAAGATAAGTGGATAGTTAGTGGTGTATGTATAGTTTAGTGTAGGGTTAGGTGTAAGAGTTTAGGTGTATGTGTGTGGATTGCTGTTTGGTGTGCTTGTGTTGTGTGTGTGTGTTTTGGAACAGCAAATTTTTTCCCTAGGAAAAAATTTGCTGTTCTGTATGTTCAATGTTTTAAATTTTCGATTAATAGAGTTTAATATTAGAACACTCAAAATTTTGAAATTTCGGTGTTCTAATATAGACCCTAGAAAATCTTATGCTGAAAAATGGAAAAGATTCTGTTCCTGGAACCAAACACAAGGGATGGACACAACTGTGCCCAATTTACCACACATTCTTCAATACTTAACTGAGATACTTCACAAGGGCCTTTCCTTTTCTTCCATCAAAATTGATGCCTCGGCCATTTCAGCTCATTATAATACAGAGCCACCTCTCTTCTCTCATCCACTGCTGAAGCAGTTCCTCAGAGGGGCCAAAAACTTAAGACCACCCAGGAGAGCCCCTACTCTAGCCTGGGACCTTAACTTTGTATTGGAAAAACTCACTCTACCTCTCTTTGAGCCAGCTGCAAATGCGGAGTTGAAATTCCTTTCTTGAAAAACAGCCTTCCTTCTAGCAATCACTTCAGCAAGAAGGGTGTCTGAATTACAGGTCCTCATGGCAGTGGAGCCTTTCATCATCTTTCATGCAGACAGGGCGTCCCTCAGGACCAATCCCTCCTTTATGCCCAAGGTAGTATCCCGTGTGGCCCTTAATCAGTCCATTCATTTGCCAACCTTCTTTTCTAATCCACAGAACAAAGGGGAGCAAATGCTGCACTCCTTGGACGTGCACAGACAACTTACATTTTACTTGGACAGGACTAAGCCTCTCAGGTAATCTGAACATGCTGGTTGCATTTGCTGCAGGGGCAGAGTGGAAGGCTATTTCAAAGCAAACCATTTCTAAGTGGATAGGCCACTGCATTCTTTTCTGCTATAAGCACCATGGAAAACCTACCCCACAGGGGATAAGACCACATTCATCCAGGGCTGCATCTACCTCTACAGCCTTTCTCAGAGGTGTCCCTACCAGTGACATCCTAGAAGCTGCTGCCTGGAGTTCTGTACATACTTTCACCAAGCATTACTACTTGCCATTTTTTTTTCTAAATCCAGTGCTGGTTTTGCCACTGCAGTCTTGCAGGGCCTTATAGCTGGTCCTAATGCTATCTGGTTGCCTCCTCCCTTCCTTAGCTTTGGGAATCTACCCAAATGTAATGACCGCAACAGTGAAACACAAAGTACAGTTGTGTACACTTACCATAAATGTAGATGTTCGAGTGTATTCACTGTTGCAGTCCTGGTTACCCTCCCCCCAGCCCCCTGACTTCTATTGACTATACCTCTGTTCTCGCTTACTATGCTTAAAGCTTTCTGGTGTATTTGCTTTTTTGTTGGAGGTGTAACCTTATGTATAATTGCTTCCCATTATGGGGGCACCTGACATCTGGGGCAAGAAAAATTGATGTAATGACATTGGCTGCATGCTTTATACCCCTGACTACCTGACGTTGTAGAAGATGAGACAGCAACCGACGCAGGACCCAAGACTTTGATAATCAGGCTGACTGAGGGCTACCTGCAAGCAGATAACCCAAATGTAATGACTGCAACAGTGAATACACTCGAACATCTACATTTATGGTAAGTGTACACAACTGTACTTTCTGTTCAAGTAGCTTTATTATCTACAAATACATCAGGATTAAGGCTTAATAACGTTAACTTAAACTTATAAACAAATTAGCTGTTGCACTCATACATGCTCACTCTATGGCTGCACTGTCAGAACGGCACTGAAGCTAGCACGTGCTTGCTATTTATATGCACGTGATGTCCTTGAAACACTTCTTAAAGGTACAACACACACTATTCTACATCCTCCCTCTTTGAGAAACAAGTCACGCAATTGATGCAGATAATTTTGTCATGCAATTCTACAGAACTAAATGCATATAAACAATTATGTCCAGGTTGCTGTGTATTTCACACTAGGTTTGGAAGTACGACCAAATCGTGTGACAGAAATCAAAATTCAGTCTAGCAACTGGGGTCGTCTCTGAATGTTCAACTTTGGGGAAATCAGGAATGGAAGTAGAAGTTAAGACATGTTCTGCAACAGGAATAGCTCTGAGGTCTAGAGTCTGTCTCACAGGAACAATGTTGTTATTTTGATTCTGATACAGGAAGAAAATGTCTGCAATTTCTCCTGTACTCCACACCCTCAGATCCTACAAAGTAGGATCTCGGATCTGCACATATACCTGCTAACTTGACCAATCTGGTCAAAACCTTTCGCCCTTTGTATCTTGACTGTCTCTCCTTGCAATGAACGAAAAAGTCTGCTTGAGTGATCTTAGCTGGACTTCTGGAAAGAACACTTTTTGAATTGGGCTGTGATTGTTCTGTTGTTCTTTGCTTTAGGCCTCAACAAACTGGAATTGATAGGCAATGTTGTTCTGGTTTGCCTAGATAGACTTCTCTGAGCAGGCAAGCCAAGTATATCATCATGGAGTATGTTTCTGAGATTAAGTAAATTCAAAAAGACACTGGTATCACACTTTCACTTCTCCAGTAATTGCTTTGCATTGTGTACTGCACCTTCAGGTAGTCCATTTGACTGTGGGTATTCTGAACTACTACTAACATGTAAAAAGTCCCATTCTTTTGCAGATTTCTGAAACAACTTACTGGTAAGTTATCACTATTAGAAATAACTTTGGGTGGAGTACCATGGACTGAGAATTGACATTTCAACTTTGTAATAACAGCAGTGGACATTAGGTTAGGTAGTAAATTGATCTCAAACCCGTTTCGAATAAGAGTCTACCAACGCTAAATAATGCTGATTGTTCTACTCAAATATATCAGTGGCTGCTGTTGACCAAGATAATTCAGGAACTTGACTTAGCTGAAGTGGTTCTCTTTGCAAATGAGGTTTAGTACTGTTACATACTGAACAAGAAAAAAGTACTTTATCAGTGTGTTTTACTAGATAAGGTCAAAATACTAGTCCTCTCGGCCATCCTTTGGTAGATTTGGAACCTGGGTGACCACGTTGCAAAATCTAGATATAGTCACATTGTAAGGAAGCAGGAACAACAATTTTAGGACCTTTGAAAATAATGCCATATTCCATCAACATCTTATCTCTGTAAAGAAAATAAGTTTGCACTTCCGGTGGAACACTAGTTTGCTTTGACGGCCATCCATCATTGATGATGTGGTTGAACTTTTGAAAAATTGGATCAGTCTTTGTATGATCTCTCAGCTCATCAAGTCTTGTGGTAGAAAAATTACGCACTTCCATGACATCAAAGTCAAAATTCTCTGCATTAAGCTGTCCCATAGTATTTCTGGGCAATCTGGGTAAGGTATCAGCCAGATAAAGGAGTTTGCCTTTTGTATAGACCATTTTGAAGTTGTACTTTTGCAATTTGGGCATCATTCTTTGTAATCTTGCTGGAGCTGAATGCATAGGCTTCTATAAAATGTTGACTTAGAGGTTGGTGATCAGTTTCAATCTGAATAGTTCGACCATAAATATTATCATGGAATTTTGAACATGCAAATACTATTGCCAAAAGTTTTTTCTCAGTTTGAGCATATTGCATTTCAGTTTGGGTAAGAGTTCTAGATGCCTAGGCTACTGGTCTGCCTTCTTGAAGAATAACTGCGTTGACCAAATTTTGAAGCATCACAGGAAAGAGTTACTGTTTTATTGACATCATAGTATCTTAATGTAGGTGTGGTGGCAGTTTTCCACTTAAGGTCTTTAAAAGCTGTCTGGTGCTGTTCCAACAATGACCACGTAACATTTTTGTGTGTCATCTATCTCAAAAGCATTGTCAACTCACTGAAGTCTGGGATAAACTTGCCCAAATAGTTGATCTTACCAAGAAAACGTTGTAGAGCTTGGACGTTATCTGGTGCTGACATCTCTAGAATGGCTGCTTGCTTAAACGAGTCTGATCGCAAGCCAGTGCAAGTAAATAAATGACCTACATATGTAACTTCTGGTAGTCTGAATTTGCACTTCAGAGGATTTGAGCTTCAAGCTCACTTCACGTGCTCTTTCTAGAATTTACCCAAGGCTTCTGTCATGCTCCGCTTCATCATTGCCTCCAACCACTAAATCATCTACTGTTATGGCACTAGAATAACCTGCAAAAATTTACTTCATTGCACGCTGAAAGACTTCATGTGCAGAATTTATTCCAAATGGCATCCTGAGAAATCTATATCTTCCCAATGGGGTACTGAAAGTAGTAATGAAAATTTGCGATCAAGCATCGTTTGCCAAAATGAACGTTTTTGCATCCAAGACAGAAAAAACACTGGCATTCGGTATTAGGGCTGTGACATCCATAACTGTATGCATAGGATGATGCAGTCTCTTTGTTCAAATCTCTTGGATCAATGCATATTCTCATTTCGTTTGAGCCTTTTTTGTGGCTGCTATGATGGATGACACCCATTAATTTGGTTCTGTATCTAGACAAATTACACCTTGCTGCACCATTTTATCCAACTGAGCTTTGACTTCATCCTGCATAGCTATCAGAACTTTTCTTGCTGGCCTGACCACTGGACTAACCTCTTGGTCTAACTTCATAGAATACACAACTGGAAGTTTGCCCAACTTGTCATCGAAAACATCAGCATAAGCTGAGAAAATAGCTTCAGTAAAATTGGAACTAGGATATGTGCTTATATGATGAACTTCTTTGCTAAAAGAAAGCAGATTCATTCTCAAACTGTCTCTGAGACCTAATCATGATTGCACTGGTCTTCGGACTACATAGAATAGTAATTTCTTGCAGTTCTTAGCAAAATAACATATAAGCAGTACTGAGCCCTCGGTCTGAATTTCTTCACCTCCATAAGCAACAAGTTTCGCACAGCTAGCCACATTAAGTTGTTCATCAGCTCTCATCTTAGCGAATGTGTCTGCTGACTTAGCATTACACTTTGAACCAGTGTCTACGTTGAGCTCCGTGGATTTATCATTGATCTGGACAGTACAAAACACTTCACAAATTTACTGCATCAACTCTTTCGCCTATCACTGATACACCATCTACGCAGAAAGAGTTGCAGCTCTCTATATGATTAACTTGCTTTTTTAAGTGAACCTTCTTTAAAACACTGTGAGGTTTACTTGATTTGTAAAACCTTTGAAAATGGTTAAATTTTTACACTTGTAGCACTGCTGACCAAATGCTAAACACTTTAATCTTGTAGGCTCGTGATTGGCACCACAGTTGCGACAGTTAACAGTAAAGCTTGATTTGGGTTTTGCTGACTCACCTTTGTACTGCACTGAGCATGTCTTTCTCTTGGGACTTGCTGGAAAACTACTGGATGTTCTTCGTATTACACTGTTGCAGTCATCACATTTGGTTTATCTGCTTGCAGTACCCCTCAGTCGGCCTTATAAACAAAGTCTTGGGTCCTGTGTCAGTTGCTCTCTTCTTTCATGACTTCAGGTCGTCAGGGGTATAAAACATGCAGCCGATGCCATTACATCAGTCTTTCTTGCCGTGCGGTGCCTGAAGCAGTTCGCAAGTGCCGGTTGGCCGACTCCTGAAATTTTCGTTTTAGAGTTTCATAACCAAAGTCTTCAACTAAAGCTAAGTACCCTGTTGGGGAAACTTTTTCTTGCTGTTTACCGATGTCAGTAAAAGTTAATAATTGCATTTCTTGTGGAAAGCAAATACCTCATAAAGATTTTCATTCGTACTGTATTCCTTGCCTAGGCCCTGACCATGACGTACCTCACTGTCGGTTTTGCACCTTATTTAACCAGCGAAATATCCGTCGTCGGTATATTTACGCTTCTAAATATTTCAGTTCTCAGTTCAGTTATCCAGATATGTCATCAGTTAGCCATCTGACTACCGGCATTCCGGAAAAAACGCAAAGATAAAGACAGACCGTCTAGGTCCAAAGCTGCCGACAACACTTCTCCTAAGCCAGTCGACAGTTTGCCGGTACTCAGTGAGGCGCTTTCGCATCCCCTGATACCCGTTATTTCTGATTCGCAGGCCTGTACTGAGACCCATTCGGAGTCCGGTTTGCTGCAAGGTGCTTCAACTGTGGAACCTGTGGATGTCTCTACCTTGGATGGGTCCAGAGCCGCTGTGCAGGCACTGGCTTCTGAGGGTGTATTCAGGCATACGGACTTGCATATTAAACCAACGCCACCTTCTTCTTTAAGGCCTAAAGATCGAACCATGCCTAGAAAACCAATGCCCAGGCTTCTTTGCCAAAAAAAAAAAACAAATGATAAGAATGGCTGAAGACCTTAACTTTAATCAGGGGAAGCCAACCATCCCCTTTTAAGAGACCTAGGACTGAATTTGTTTATGAATCTTCTGAACCAGATTCTGAAATTTCTGTTTCTTCTGATGACCTGGATTTACCCTTATCTGCTTATGAGGATTCTGACGCAGAGGACTCTATTCATTCTGCATCCCCTCCAGAGGATTTCGCTTTTGGTGAAACCTTGCATACTCAAAGGGAGCATTTCCGCTGGGAAAGCCAGGATTACTCTGATTCAAAACAGTGGCTTAGGGGACCTCTTACTCCTGTCTCAACACAGGCCTTTAGCTATTCCTCCTGTACTAGACATAGTTGATGCCTTTTCGGAATCTAGTTTGGCCCCTGATTCTTTACCTCCTGCTCCCAGAAAACCAGATAGATGTTGGGTTCCTGATTCTCACAAGTTCCTTTTCAAAAATTCTACTGCGGATCCTGAGACTATTTCACAGGGACCCAAGGGCATTAAGGCTACTACTGCCAAAAATCCTACCCCTTCTGATAGAGACTCCAGAGTGCTGGCTAGATGGGGTAAGAAGTTATACACTTCTGCAACCTTGGCTATTAGGGCCTTAAATTGTCAGTTTCATATGTTAAAGTATCAGCAACATATTATTGGATTGCTTAAACAGAAAATGATGTTGATTCCTGACTGTGCTGAAAATAAAGATTTGCAGGATTTAATGCATTCTGCTGAACAGGTTGGAAAGCATACTTTGCAATGTGGTTTGACTCTCTAGAAGCATCTTGCAGGGCTGTTGTCACTGGGTCTGTTCTTAGAAGGCATGCTTGGCTTAAAGGGACAATCCCAGGGATTTTATGTTTTTATTCTGGTCTTTTTTTTACATTTTCAGTCTGGCTTTCTGGGCATGTCCCAACTTTGGCTGCAGGGGTTGGGGGTGCTTACAGGAAAATTCAGAGGTGTTAGGCAGATTCCTTCTCAAATTGCAGTTGTACTCGCAACAACTCTCACTGAGTCATTTATTAGTTTCAACTGTCCTTTTATCCACGGAGAACCTAGCTTTTCAGGAATGTTATGACTTAACTTGCTAATACCTTACAGGAAAGCATCTAAGCAATGCAAAGTTAAAACATTGGTAAACAGATATTTTTGTTAATTTCAGTTCTTATTTTATTTTTGTGCTGATTTCTGAATGCTAGCTAAGTGCAATTATTTTATGACACCGATGGCCTAGCTGAAAGATGCAAGTTTCAAACAGTAGTAGAAACAGTCTGTTTCTTTTTTTCGTGTTCAAACTGATCTCTGAATAGTAGCCAAGTATAATGGTTTTCTTGCCTGCTAATAGCTCTGTAAAAAGGCACATATCTGATACAGGGTTCAAACATGAGTAGACGGTCTTCGGTTCCTTTGGTTTTGTAGTCTGCATTGCTCATATAAACTCAGAAAGCTGCTAGAATAACACAGTTTGCATTCTCATGCATTTTCTGAAGGCTAAGAAGTCTGAGGTCAAACGTGTCATTATTTAACGACTCATCTTCACTGATTTGGAGGAAAACCACAAATTCTGTGAGGAACAGAACAAAAATAGATGAAAATCTGGGTATTCTGCAAAATTCTGGACAGTTGAGAGGTCCATTCCATTAATTTCATATTTTATTTTGTGCTGTTCTCATGTATCTCCTACTATACATACTACATGCTGCATGTTGATGACTTACTGTCTGCAGATATACTCTTAAGCAGTTTTCTTTCCCTTTCTACCTTACAACTGTACGGATTTGTACTTGATTCCACTGTTATCTGTAGACAAGTAACTGAAGTGATAGTGTGGGTTTTTTGTCATCATTCTGTCTGTATTGCCTGATGAGTGGCTAATTCCCTGTCTGACAATCCTTAGTCCTACATGACACTTATCAAACTGTTGTTGCTGTTCCAAGTTACTCACATGAAGGCAACGTCAGAGCACTGACACAACTGTATCCTACCCTCATCACTACCTCATTCTCTAATACCTTGTCCTTCGTGGCAATTCAACACAAGATAGATAATTGTCCTTGTATGTGTGTTGTGTCCTGACTTCATATACTGCTTTTGCACAATTATATACAGTGTGACTGTAGGGCTGCCACATCTCCACATGGCCAAAGTGAGATTTTTGTATGAAAATGTGAGATTTTGTAGGACAAACTACACCTACAACCAGTGCAAAGGACTGGACTTCAGTTTATTGCCAAAATAAAAACTTATCTTTTTTGAATTTGATTTATACTGTTTCATATAATATTTAAGTGTTTCAAAGACACGATAATGTATTTATATATGTATTGAAGGAAATGTAGGAAACATTTTTGTGCTAAAATTCTCATCAGTTTCCTGCGGGGTCGGTAAAGTATTTCTAATTCTGATATTTGACATTTTTGAAAATTTTTTCCCCGGACACAACTGCCCAGGCAGTGGCTGTCCTGCATAAAGTAGGATATGTGAGAATGGTATGATGTCCTTCATGGATGCATCTGCAGTCATAACAAGTGGGTTGTCCTGTCGTCAGGCAGCCCTGCAGTCGGCCGGATTCCAAAGTCCGGGTCCGGCTGATGTCGCCTCCACCCGGCGTCATCTCTGTTGGTCTTCGGTATAAAAGCATCAGCCGGCGCCATTTTCCTCAGTCTTTCTTGCGCGTGGCGAAGCAGAAGCTGTTCGCAAGTGCGGTCGGTCGGATCCAGAGATTACTTCTACCGAATACTACGACTTCTAAAGCTAAGTACCCGTTGGGGACTCTTTCTTGCCTCAGCCGATGTCAGAAAAAGTTAACAATTGTTTAACCTAAACAAATACCTCATAAAGATTTCCACTCTTACTGTCTGCCTTGTTTAGGCCCAGCCCACGGCGTAGCAGCCTGTTCGCCTGTGCCTCTTTCAACCGAGGCGTCGGTCGGAGTTTGCAGAACAGTTTTTCGGTACTGATTTTGCGTACATTATGCCGTCGGACCCTCCGACTACCCAATCTTCAAAAGCGCAGATAAAGACCGACAGGTCCGCGGTTTCGGCGAAACCACGGCAAAGCAAACAGTGTCTCGGTTTGAAAACTGCTCAAAGTACAGCTGAACCTATTCTTACAACTGAGGCCCCTGCTACAATTCTTGAATCGACCTCAGAAATTTTACCCACTACGGTGGTTGATTTATCAGACACCATCCCTTGGATGTCTCTACCCCAGCACGTGGTGCTGCTAGGCCTCCAGCAGCCATGTCCATTAAGGCCTTCGCCAGGGCTAAAGCAGCCAAAACTACTAAATCAGTGCCTGTTAAACCCCTCATCCAGGCCCTCTTCTAGTTCTCAAATGCTTTCTTTGGCAGAAGATTTAATTTCTTTAATTAGAGGATCTCAATCTCACCCAGACAGGGCCTCTCAGCCCCCAGAGAAGAGACCTAGGGCAGAGCCCCCTGAGCCAGTGTCTTCTGATGATTCTGATGAATCAGACATAACTGACCAGCCTGAGGCTCCTTCTCCAATTTTGAAGATTCTGATGCTGAAGAATCCATTCCAGCTGCTTCCCCACCAGAAGAATTCTCCTTTGGGGAAACCTTGCATGCCATGCGAGAACAGTTCCAATGGCAGCAACAGGATTTTTCAGACTCCAGAAAAGACTTAGGACCTTTCTGCACCTCCCACAGCACAGGCCCTTAGCTATACCTCCTGTTCTCTGTGGTGGATGATGCTTTCAATGATGTTTGCTCCGCTCCAGATTCTTTACCCCAGCCCCTGCCAAACCAGACAGATTTTACAGGGTGCCAGATACTCATCACCACCTTTACAAGGCCCCACTTGCAGACCCAGAAACTATATCCCAGGGTCCCAAGGCAGTAGCCGACCACAGCTAAAACCCTATTCCTTCTGAAAGGGAAGCAAGGTCACTAGACAGATGGGGTAAAAGGTCTACACTTCAGCTACTCTCTCAGCTAGAGCTTTAAACTGTCAGTTTCACATGATACAATACCAAGAGTTTATGCTTGATCAGTTAACTAAAAACTAACTACTGATGAATCTCTTGATAAGAAATATGTATTAGAGATGGTAAATAACATACAACAGGTTAGCAACCATTCCTTAAAATGTGGCTATGATGCACTGGAGGCTTCATTTAGATCAGCCATGACAGGCACAGTGATAAGAAGGCATGCATGGCTAAAGGAACAAGCTTTACGGATCATGTTAAAGCTAAGTTGCTAGATGCTCCTATGGACAAGACAAGTTTGTTTGGTACACCTGCCCAGCAGGTTATGAAGAAAATGGAAGAAAAGGCAAAATCTGTTCAAACTGTTAAAGATTTCTTGCAGGTTCAACCCCAAGGTTTAGCAGGAACTGGCCTGCCAAAAATTGGTCCTTTCCTGACTCCACAAAATTTCAAAGGGGCAGAAATAGGCGTTCCAGAGGCAGAAACCAACCCAGAGGAGGTGCCTACAGAGGCGACAGTGGCAAGGTAACAACAGAGGCACAGACACAGCCACTGCCACTACATCAGCACAACCACAGTGACTTAATCCTAAATCCGCCTACCAGGGAACAAATAGCAGCTCCTCTAGGCGGAAAGTTAACCTTATTTTCAAAGAACTGGCACTACATAACAAAAGACAAGTGGATTTTACAAACCATAGATCAAGGTTACGGTTTCACTTCCACACTTTACCAGTCAAAGAGGAATGCCAAATCTACCTCCAAATCAAAAACAGAGGCCCTACCAGATAATGGAGTTAGCAAACATGAGAGCTGTGGAAAGAGTGCCAACAGCAGAACAAGGAAAGGGTTCTACTCCAGACTATTCCTAGTTCCAAGAAAGGAAAAAGTTGGAGACCAATTCTCGATCTGTCCACCTTAAATACATACATCATTGTCCCAAAATTCAAAATGCTGACCCTACAGCAACTTCTTCCCATGCTGGGCAAGGAGTCTTGGCTGGTAACTCTAGATCTCAAGGAGGCATACCTGCACGTCCCCATTCGACCAATCTGCAGAAGATACCTCAGATTTCTTGCAGGATCAGAGCACTATCAATTCTCAGCATTGCCCTTTGGCTTATCTACTGCCCAGAGTATTCACAAAATGCCTGGCATCAGTAATCGCCATTGCAGACTACAGAATTCAAATTTACCCATACCTGGACGACTGCCTGCTACAAGGGACAACAAAAGCAAGCTGACAACAGATTTACAAAGGGTCATTTACTTGCTACAAGGACTGGGATACACAGTCAATTTACAAAAGTCAAGGCTGATACCATCCCAAACAAGGACATTCTTGGTGAATTGGACACAGTACAACAAATGGCATTCCTGACTACAGAAAAACAAAAGAACTTCCTCTTTACTTCTTGGCACTAACAAAACTGAACAAGTTAACAGCAAGAAAATTTCTACAGGCCTTGGGCTTCATGGCATCATGCATAATCTTGGTCCCATTTGCCAGACTACATATGAGGAAACTACAGTGGTACCTAAAGAATTTATGGTCCCAGCACAGACACAGTCTAGAAACAGAAATCCCACTAATTCCATGCTTAAAACAGGAGTTCCTATGGTGGGCTCAGGCATGCCAGTCAAACCCAGGCCTGCCCTTCAATGTCAACCAAGCCAGACCATCACAACAGGCGCTTCAGACCTAGGATGGGGGCCCACATGCTGGACAAATGCGTGCAAGGATTGTGGACACAGGATCAACTTCACCTGCACATCAATCTAAAAGAAATGCTGGCAGTAAAACTGGCAATCCAAAAGTTCAAACCATTCCTCAAAGAGGGCCAGTTGATGATAAGGACAGACAACACCACAGTCATGTGGTACATCAACAAACAGGGAGGCACTCATTCATACCCCCTATGCAGAATGACCTTGGAGCTATGGACCCTGGCTCTCAGCTACAACATTCAGTTACAGGCAATATTTGTACCGGGGAAAGACAATACTCTAGCAGACATACTAAGCAGAACCACTTGGATGGCCACGAATGGAAGCTGCACCCGGACATCTTCAAGACCATCTCAAAGAAATGGGGAATGCCACAGATAGACCTATTCGCATCACCTCTCAATCACCAGCTCAAAAAATTCTGCACAAGGACATTCCACCCACTAGCATGGAAAGTGGACTCACTCTCCTTCAACTGGAAAGGCCTAACAGCATATGCATTCCCACCTCTTCGCTTGATACACAAGGTACTACTAAAAATCAAGGAAGAACGTCCAAGGATAATCCTGATAGCCCCAAACTGGCCAAGACAACACTGGTACCCACTACTGAAGAGCATGTCTCGAACAACATGTGGCCAATACCCTGATGCCTTTGATGTTAACTCAGAACAACTACAGCATCATACATCCAAACCTAATAACGCTGCAACTGACTGCTTGGAACATCACATAGCAGCAGCTAATCCAGAACTTTCCCAAAGAGTTAAAGACATTATTCTTGAAGCACGCAGACCTTCAACAAGAAAGAACTATGCTGGAAAATGGAAAAGGTTTGTCATTTGGAGTACCGAAAGAGGAAAAGATGTGTCAAACATAGATATGCCTAACATTCTGGAGTATCTGGCCGAACTTCTTCATTCAGGCCTGTCCTACTCCTCCATCAAGATACATGCATCAGCTATTTCAGCAGAATACAGCTTTGATCCACCTGTTTTTTCACACCCTTTGCTCAGGCAGTTCCTCAGAGGAATCAAGAATGTAAAACCTCCAAGGAAACCACCATTACCAGCTTGGGACTTAAACTTTGTGCTAGAAAAGTTGACATTAGCACCCTTTGAACCAGCAGCAACAGCAGACCTACAACACCTATCATGGAAAACTGCTTTCCTACTGGCAATTACTTCAGCAAGGAGGGTTTCAGAACTACAGGCCTTAATGGCAGTGCAACCCTTCCTAATCTTCCACCAAGATAGAGTGTCCTTGAGGACTAATCCTACATTTATGCCTAAGGTGGTATCCAGAGTATCTTTAAACCAGGCAATCCACCGACCTACCTTCTTAACCAACCCACAAAACAGAGGGGAAAGAATACTGCATACCTTGGATGTACATAGACAGCTACGCTACTACTTGGACAGAACAAAAAATAGCAGAAAGACTGACCAACTTTTTGTAGCCTATGCAACAGGAAGGGAAGGAAAAGCTATTTCCAAACAGACAATCTCCAAATGGATAGGAAATTGCATACGATACTGTTACTCCTTCCATGGAAAACCAATTCCACAGAACATAAGACCTCACTCTACAAGGGCAACAGCCACTACCACAGCCTTCTTACGAGGAGTGGCAACCAAAGACATTATTGAGGCTACTTGGACCTCCGTGCATACATTTGCCAAGCATTATAATTTGCCTCTTTATTCCAGATCCCGAGCAGGGTTTGCCACTGCTGTACTGCAAGGGATCCTAAACACACCATAATCTACCTTTATCCTCCTCCCCTAGTTGGCTATGGTATTCTACCCACTTGTTATGACTGCAGATGCATCCATGAAGGACATAGTACAGTTTTGTACCTACCATAAATGTAGATGTCCGAACTGGATAGCATCTGCAGTCAGGATTACCGTCCCTCCTTCCCCTCTGTGGTACTGCTAGGGTGTTTACCCTCCTAATAGCTAGCTGTTGGGGGGGAGTCTTTTATGGTGTATTTGTTTGTATATATGTACATATATGCTTATTGTTGTGTTTACCTCTATCTATTTGGAAACATTGGCATCTATCCAAATTTTACCCTGCAAGAGGGCTACTGGCATCTGGGGCAAGAAACACTGAGGAAAATGGCGTCGGCTGATGCTTTTATACCCGAAGACCAACAGAGATGACGTCGGGTGGAGTGCGACATCAGCCGAAGCCGGACCCGGACTTTGGAATCCGGCCGACTGCAGGGCTGCCTGACGACAGGACAACCCACTTGTTATGACTGCAGATGCTATCCAGTTCGGACATCTACATTTATGGTAGGTACAAAACTGTACTTTATTGACATTACTGAAGACACGCAGCACATATTGGAAATTGGTTCTGTATAATCATGATGGTCAGTGCTGCAACATATAACCATTCCTTAATACTGTACTACCTGTCATTATGTCTAGATCAGAAATCCTCTTTGCAAAACAAGGGTTACGTTCTCACTTTGTTATAGGGTGATATTAAATACAAGGGTACCTCCATCTGTCTTTTGACATTACTGAGATGATATAACATTATTTTCTTTAATCAAATGTCAATAAATACATACATAAATAATAAATGTACTTGAGACCGTGCAGCTGTGTTCTAATATGCATGCTATTCCTGACCGTACTGTGTTGTGCTTTTCTTCCTTTTGATGGTCACTCTCTGCTTCAAAAGAATAGTCATTTGTTTCATCACCTTGTAAGCTATGTCTAGCATTGAATTTTTTTTTTTTTTTTTGGCTATGCCTAATAGCTATCTAGACCACTATATATCCATTTCTAAGCCATTTGTTCTTGTTTTGGCATGATAAAAAGGACATCCTACACTGGCACATGCCAACCAACAGTTTTCAGCTCAAACTGTGCAGCCTCTCTGCATTTCTTGGGCGTCTGCCACAAGGACACCTTTAAATGATCTGTGAGAGTTACTCCAATAAAGTGAATTACATACTGGGGTGATATCCTGGGACTCTGCTCCAATCAAATTAAGTCATTCATGTCAAACAGCAGCAGTTAGCTGCACTTTGAGATCTCTTAAATCTCAAAGTTCTGCATGTCTACTGTTTTTTTTTTAATTTCTCCATATCTTTTGGGTTTCTAATGCCATGATGGGATGGAGCCCATTCCTAAGTCAAAGTATGATTAAAGTTCATGAAATTAGTATTGTTTCACTCTTTGTTAGCCAAAAGTGCTCTTCGCAGCACCAATGACTCCTCCTGCAATTTGTACGGTGTTACATGAATTGGTAACATATGTAAGTATGATTGTAGATTCTTTGTTATAAGACCAGTTGCTCCTACTACTGTTGGAACTGTCTGGGTATCTTTCTTCCAGATAGCTCTTGTTTCTGCCTGCAGATCAAGGTATTTCATGACTTTGTGTCTCTCCGTACGCATGACACTGTAGTCACTAGGTGTGGCAATTTCAATGATCAATGCTACTTTTGTCTTCTTTTCTTGGACCACTATATCCAGTTTTCTAGCATCTGTCTTTTGAACAAGTAAAAAAAAAAAATGAGGGTTATGCTACTTAACGCAAGGAGTTTAAATCTCAAAATACACTTGCTCAAAGCACTCCTCAGTATGGAGAAAGTCGATATCTGTGCAGTAACTGAAACCTAGTAAAAATACAAATTATGAGCCAGGGAACAGAGTGCCCAACGATCCTTCCAAGTGTAGACAAGTCTTCAGTAAGTAACTGAACCAGAACCACCAGGTAGACAAAAGAATAAATCCAAGACCACGTTTAATTAAAGCTTGTTTGCTCAAATGGGCAAACTTCCTCAGAATTAATTCATTCTGAGGAAGTTTGCCCATTTGAGCAAAACGAAAGCGCTTAATTAAACGTTGGTCTTGGATTTATTCTTTTGTCTACCTGGTGGTTCTGGTTCAGTTACTTACTGAAGACTTGTCTACACTTGGAAGGATCGTTGGGCACTCTGTTCCCTGGCTCATAATTTGTATTTTTACTAGTTCATAGATTCATAGGTTTATACTAGGCTATCTGCCCTAAGGCATTTATAAGCCTAGCCCAAATTTTTGTGGCTTACGCCAGCCCTTGTATGAAAAAATACTGTGCCCATTAGTTTGTTGTGCCTCTGTCCAGCAGTGACACAGAGATGATTCCCGGGATAAACCTACGATCTCCCATCCACAGGTCAAGATTTCTCTTGAACAGAGCCAGCGAGGTGCTCTGCCTCACATGGACCGGGATTTTATTCCACAGCACAGGGAGTCTCTGAGTGATAAATCTATCCCTCCAGCATGTCCTATTTATATCCGTGCTAAGGTTTAAGTCGCTTGCTCTAGTGGTTTTGGTGGATTTGGATTTTTTGAGGTGGAGCATGTCCATTAATTCCGGGTTGGACAGTTGTCAGTGTTTTTGGTTTATCCAGTAACTGAAACCTGGTTCAAGGCTCCAGAGAGCACCCCAGCACTGCTGGGCTACAACTCATACCACACATTTTGGCCACAGAACACGGACCAAAACATAAAAGGAGGGGGTGTATCCATATTCATCAAGGATACCTACACCTCCAGGTTAGTGGCGCAGCATGATACCTCTGAGATCATCCATGTGCAACTAACATTGAGCAAATCTGCAGTGCAAATTGTGGCCTGCTACAGATCACCCTCCGTGACTCAGGACCACCACTCCACCTTTCTGGAGACGCTGGAAAACATGAAGGTCCTACCGAACGGCCTGATATTTGGCGATTTCAATTACCCTACCATTAACTGGGAAAACTACTCGAGTATAAGCTCCCAGGCCCAGCTCTTCAGGAATTTATCAACTCGAACGCCCTGGATCAGCTTGTAAACTCCCCTACCAGAGGTGAAAACATACTGGACCTGGTCATCACCAACATGGGCGACAGGTGTTCCACATTGGAGGTCAGCCCGTCAATCGTTAGATCAAACCATAAAATCACTCTGGATGTCCACACCCCACCACCACCCCCAACCAAGGAAGCCACAGTGAAAAACTTTTCTAAAGCAAACTTCACCTTACTTAAGATAGAAGTGGTAAGTTTTACAGCCCCCATGCTAAAGGATAACACTGCCCAAGATGCAGAAACCTTTACAAATGCACTCTATGAGCACCTGCAAGGATGCATGGATCGTGCCAACCCTAGCAAAACCAAGACTCACTCCCCTTAGAGAAGGAAACCAGTCTGGTGGACCGCTGCCATAAACAGGCTATACAATAGAAGGAGGAAACTAGTTCAGAAAAACTAGTTCAGAAAAAAAGCAAATCCCAAGAAGGAAAGACATCCCTGATCAGTATCAGTAAGAAACTAAGGTCCTTCATAAAATCGTCCAAGGCTAACTTCGAAAGAAAAATAGCCAAGGATTCGAAAGATAACCACAAAGCCTTCTTTAGCTATGTCAAAGGTTCATAGGGTCATACTAGGCTATCTGCCCTAGGGCATTTATAAGCCTAGCCAGAATGTGTTTGGCTTTCGCCACCCATTTTAAATTTATTTTGCTATGCCCTTTTTCGAGGTTAGTCTACTGTGCCTCTGTCTAACAGTGACACAGAAGTGATACCCAGGGTAAACCTACGATCTCCCATCCACTCATCAAGATTCCTCTTGAAGAGAGAGTCAATGAGGGACTCTGCCTAACCTGGACTGGGATTTTATTCCAGAGTGAAGGGAGCCTCTGGGTTATGAATCTGTCCCTCCAGCATGTCCTATTTATTTCAGTGCTGAGGTTCAAGTCTTTTGAGCGCGTAGCTCGATGGGATTTGGATTTTCTGAGGTGCAGCATGTCAATTAATTCCGGGTTGGACATGGCTTTATACGTCAGGCACAGATCGCCTCTGAACAGGCGGTATGCCACTGAGTAGAGCTGGAGTTTCTTTAACCGGGCAGCATATGGCATCTGTTTGAGCCCTTTGATCCTCTTGGTGAGGTACTTTTGGGGTCTTTCCAGTTGCTGCAGGTGTCTGGTAAGGTACATCCCAAAAGGGGCATTGTACTCAATTATGGGCCTGATGAGGGATGAGTAAAGAGGCACAATGACCTCCCCTGATCTAGATGTGAATCCCTTCATGATTAGGTGGGCTATATAAAATGTTTTCTAACCACTTTGGCCACGTGGTTGTCAAATGAGAGATTGCTATCAACTTGGGTCCCCAGGTCCCTAATTACTTCTTCTGTACTTAATGGATTACCACCTATGTGGTAATTTGTGGGCACTTTGTTTTGCCAAAGGGATGACTATACACTTTTGGCATTTAGCTTGAGGCCATGGCTCTGGCACCAGTTGTCTGTTTCTATGAGGCCCTTTTGGAGGATGCTTGTGTCGGCTGGAGAGTCGATTATGGCCCAGTTTGCAGGCATCTGCGAACTTGGTCAGCCACAGTCCTTCCGTGTTGGCCTGTACCTCCGAGAAATATATACCGAACAAGAGAGGTCCCAGGACTGAGCCTTGTGGGACACCACTTGTAACTGGTTTGGAGTCTGACATGGCTCCAGCAATTCTAACCATGTGGGTTCTGTCCTTGAGCCAGTTTGCAATCCATCTAGTGACATAGGGGTTTATATTTAAGCTGGTGAGCTTTTCTATAATGCCCAGTGGGGTATTGTATCGAAGGCTTTTGCGAGGTCCAGGTAGGCTGTGTGGACCACCTTCCCTCGTCAATGGCCTTGGTGACTGTTTCAAAGAAATCAACCAGGTTTAAGAGGCAGGATCTGCCCTTAACAAAGCCGAACTGGGTAGGATCCAGTGTCTGTAGGTCCCCAATATCTTTATTTATGAGGTCCATGATGATCCTTTCCATAGCTTTGCAGACCAAGCTAGTCAGGCTTATGGGGCGATAGTTTCCAGGATCCGTTGAGGCACCACCTTTATGGAGAGGGACCACTGTTGCTGTATGCCACTCTTTGGGCACGTATCCTGTAGTAAGGCTGAGATTGAACAGTAGTTTTATGTTTGGGTTTAGCTCTTCTTGGAGTTCATGTAGGATGCAGCCCGGGACACCGTCTGGTCACATTGATGCTGTGTTTTTTGCTTTGGAGAGGGCGGCTCTTACCTGAGCATCTGAGATGTCAGGGAGTCAGCACTCTGCTGGGATTAGATATTTGCCCTTTTGGTGGGGAGGGGGGGAGAAGTTTACACTGAACCTGTCAGCTAGGATGTTGGCAATGTCTGTGGGTTCGGTGTATTTTTTGTCATTTTGGACTAATTCTGAGCATATCTGGGAATTCCCACCTAGGTTCCTAACATAACTAAAGAAAGCCTTGTGATTATCCGTAGTGTCCTGTGCAATTTTTCTCTCGAAGCTGACCTTAGACAATTTTATGAGTGCCCGTAGTTTTTTTGCTAATACTGATCAGTGATGCCTTCCCTTTTTGGGATTTTGCTCTATCATTTAGTAGCTTCCTCCTTCTATTTTATAGTTTGTTTATGGCTGGCGTCCACCAGACAGGACGTCTGCCTTTGGAGGATTGGGTCTTTGTTTTATTTGGGATCGCATGATCCATGCATTCCTGAAGGTGTTCATAGAATGCGTTTATAAAGGATTCTGCGGTCTGGGCTGTATTTTCCACTGGCCCGGGGGCTTTGAAGGATTCCACCTCGGTTTTGAGGAGTGTGAAATTTGCTTTAGAGAAGTTTTTCACTGTGGTTTTCTGGGCAGGGGGTGGGTTCGGGATGTGAATATCCAGTGAGATTGGTTTATGGTCTGATCTTACCAGTGAGGGATACACTTCTGGTCTGGAGCATAGAGTCCCCATGTTGGTGATGATCAGGTCCAGTATGTTTTCCCCTCTTGGAGGAGTGGTAACAAGTTGTTCCATAGCATTTGAGTTTATAAATTCTAGGAACCTTTGGGCTAGGGTGTTGGAGCTAGAGTAATGCTCCCAGTCTATGTTTGGGTAGTTGAAGTCGCCCAATATAATGGTGTTTGGAGAGACCTTCATATTTTCCAGTGTTCTCAGGAAGGCCGAGTGGGGTTCCTGGGTTTGGGAGGGTGGTCTGTAGCAGGCTATAAAATGGAAGGCAGTTTTACCCACTGTTAGTTGCACATGGATAGTCTCTGATGCTTCGTGCTTTGCCACCAACCTGGAGGTGTGGGTATCTTTGATGAATATCGATACTCCCCCTCCTTTTGTGGTTCGGTCCAAGTTTTGGTGCCGAAAAGCATGGTATGAGGTATAACCTGGTAGTGCTGGGGTGCGTTCGGGAGCCCTGAACCAGGTTTCTGTTACTGCACAGATATCTATGTTCTCCATGCTAAGGAGAGTTTCAAGTGCGTGCATCTTGAGGTTTAGACTTCTGGCGTTGAGTAGCATTACTCTTAGTTTCTTATCCCTTGTGATACCTATGGAGGTGGGTTTGTCTTTTGAACCTTGCCTAAAAAAGGCACTATGGGGGTAGCAAGAGTATTTGCCAATATCAGAAAGCCCAGGGGTGACAGGTGCAAGCCATCCCTAGCGAAGCATCGTGGCTTGTCGTGCATATCATCCCAAGCTGACAGGCATTGGATCCCCCTTGAATGACACCAGTACTTAAGCCACTTGTTGAAATTAATCATCTTGTCTTCATATTGTGGCATCATTCTTGGTGAGGGTAAGATGCTACTCAAGGTCAGGTCATACCGGCCTGGGCTACATGCTCAGAGAGCTCCTTTATGTCTCTTTTCATGTAGTCCAGGGAGGTACGTCTCAGGTCATTCACACCAGCATGGAGAATGACTGAGTCATATTTGTACTTGCCTTGGAGTGACCTGAGTGCTTGTGTTATGTGGCGGATCCTAGCGCCCAACAGGCTGCTCACCGTGACCCTCTCCTTGTTCAGCCTGGTGAGCTGGACGTCAGTGTGCCTGACGATAGAGTCACCTATTACAAGTGTATCAGGTGTGTTGTTTAGTCTTAAGGGCTGTGACTATTCGGCACACTGGCTTTGTGAGATATGTGTTGCACGTGTTTTGTTTTGGGGTAGCGGTTGCTTGGGTGTCTGCTTTGGAGGTCTCTGTTGCTTAGGCAGATCTTTATTTAGAGCCTCCGAGTATGTTTTTGTGTGATTATGTGTTTGGTTTGCTGTCGTGGTAGGTCTATGTGAGACTGGAATTGTAGTGAGTGTGGTTTCCTTCTCAGTACTGAGTTGAGAGAGCTTAGCCTCCAGTTTGGCTATATGGTTGCATCTCTCACATGTGTTGGGAATTTGTTGGGAGGAGGAGAGGGTTGTCTGTGTACATGAGGCAGTTGTAACATTGCCTCAAGATTCCCAGATTCACCAGCTGGACCGGAGAGGAGATTGACAACTGACCTTTGGACATGCTAGAATAATATTGGGAATTCCTTTATAATTGAAAACCAGGGCCAGTGGGGAGTGAGGGTGTAGTGCTTTTAATTTTTAGTGCTGACTTATATAATTGCATTAGTGAGCAAGTGCCAGGTAACTTAAGTGCAATGTGTTATAGGTAACTTAAATGCAAAAACGACCAACAGTAACTTTCAAGTGAAACAAGGAAATAAGTACAGTAAGCAATGCAGATATCACTAGTGATCCACAGAAGCGCTGAGAAGCCGTGTATTAGGTAGAATTAGCGTTCCAGGGAAATAACAAGCATATAAACAAAGCTAGATTCAGCAGGCCTGGATCTAGTCTATGCTACAGCAAACAAGGTGTACCAGTTTCAGTAAGATACATTTCAAATATTCAGGCACTATAAACCTTTAACCAGAAATTCCCAGCTCAGAAGGGCAGAGTCCAGCCTCTTCTCCCACAAGAGTGCAGACCACGAACCTTCTTAATGTAAAATAACTGGCCTGAAGCCCAAGTGCTTAAACCAGAACTAATGCACTTTAAGAATAACAGACACTGGGCTCTCAATCAGCAGTTCCCAACTTAGAAGGATGAAAGCTACCTGTCCTGCCACCACAGTGCATGCCACAAACCTTCCTAATGTAAAACAACTGGTCTGAAGCCCAAGTGCTTAATCCAAAAGACTTAGAATGATAGCTACACTTTAATCAAGTTACTACCAAGCAGTAATAAATACAATTGAATACTTTAGAGAATGCCTGGATTAGTGCTCAAGTTACACAAACAAAGCAAGATCCAGCAGGCCCGAGTCCAGTCTATGCCACAGCAAACAAGGCGCACCAACTTCAGTAAGGAGCAGTTCAGATATGCATGCACTATAAGCCTTTAACCAGAAATTCCCAGCTCAGAAGGGCAGAGTCCAGCCTCTCCTCCCACAAGAGTGCAGACCACGAACCCTCTTAATGTAAAATAACTGGCCTGAAAGCCCATGTGCTTAAACCAGAATTAATACACTTTTAGAATAACAGACACTGAGCCCTCAATCAGCAGTTCTGAACCTAGAAGGATGTAGGCTACCTGTTCTGCCACTACAGTGCAGACCACAAACCCTCTCGGTGCAAAACAACTGGTCCGAAGCCCAAGTGTTTAAACCAAAAGGCTTAGAATGAGTTACACCAAGCAGTAATAAATACAATCGAGTACTTTTAAGATGATGCAAAAGTAAAATAAAGTAGGTAGAAATACAAGTACAGTAAAAGCAGATGAAATTTTTTTTTTTTTTCTGAACAAGTGCTGAGATCAAAGAAACAGATTTGAGTGCTGAAACTAGAAAACTGGCTAGTTATAAGAAAAAAAACTAAGCTAGAAGTCTTCCCTCCAACACAGAAGGGCATGGGGGCTCAGAAGCCTACAAATAGTCTATACCACTTAACAGGAAAGGAAGGAAACGAGCTTAACTTTTTTTTTCTGTTTCCTGGATGCTCTCTTTGTATACAATAGGAGTGCCTGAAATCAGAATATGATCTCACTGCACTCAGTTGAGTGAGCAAATGAGATGGGCCCAGAAGGAGTATCCAAACACAAATTTACAAGAGGGGCGGGCAGTTGCAAGGCCACTAAGATTAACACCAAAACAAAAACAGGGAGGGTGGGTGGGACTAACTGAAGAGTAGAGTCATAACTTCCAGTTCAGTTAATATTCCTGCAACACAGTTAAAATCAATTTAAGTACTGTATTTTTTGAAAAAAAAAAGTGCAGATAAAGGTACTTATATTCTCTTATACGTCCAGTTGAATACAGCTAGTTCTTAGCCGGCCAAAGCTGAGGTTTTTAAGCAGAAAATATTTCACACTGTACCACTTAAATAGGCAAGGACAGGAAATCAAAGAATGTGCCTACCCCCACACCTGTAATTACTAGCAAATAATACAATTCAGCAAACACTGACTAACTTCCAGTTCAGTTAATATTCCTGCAACACAGTTAAAATCAATTTAAATACTGTATTTTTTGGAAAACAAAAGTGCAGGTAAAGGTACTTAAATTCTCTTATAAGTCCAGTTGAACACAGCTAGTTCTTAGCCGGCCAAAGCTGAGGTTTTTAAGCAGAAAATATTTCACACTGTACCACTTAAATAGGCAATGACAGGAAATCAAAGAATGTGCCTACCCCCACACCTGTAATTACTAGCAAATAATAAAATTCAGCAAACACTGGCTAACTTCCATTTCAGTTAATATTCCTGCAACACAGTTAAAATCAATTTAAATACTGTATTTTTGAAAAAAAGTGCAGATAAAGGTACTTAAATTCTCTTATACGTCCAGTTGAATACAGCTAGTTCTTAGCCGGCCAAAGCTGAGGTTTTTAAGCAGAAAATATTTCACACTGTACCACTTAAATAGGCAAGGACAGGAAATCAAAGAATGTGGCTACCCCCCCCCCCACCTGTAATTACTAGCAAATAATAAAATTCAGCAAACACTGACTAACTTCCAGTTCAGTTAATATTCCTACAACACAGTTAAAATCAATTTAAATACTGTATTTTTTGAAAAAAAAGTGCAGATAAAGGTACTTAAATTCTCTTATACATCCAGTTGAATACAGCTAGTTCTTAGCCGGCCAAAGCTGAGGTTTCTAAGCAGAAAATATTTCACACTGTACCACTTAAATAGGCAAGGACAGGAAATCAAAGAATGTGGCTACCCCCAGACCTGTAATTACTAGCAAATAATAAAATTCAGCAAACACTGACTAACTTCCAGTTCAGTTAATATTCCTGCAACACAGTTAAAATCAATTTAAATACTGTATTTTTTGATAAAAAAAAAGTGCAGATAAAGGTACTTAAATTCTCTTATGCGTCCAGTTGAATACAGCTAGTTCTTAGCCGGCCAAAGCTGAGGTTTTTCAAGAATCTAAATGGCAACTCGCAGATATGCACTGAGCTAGTGCAAAATAGCACAAAATATACTGAACCTACTGATATTGCCAACATCCTGGCAGATTCAGTGCACACTTCACCCCCCCCTCTTACTCCCAAAATGGCCCACAACAATACCAGAAAAGTGTAGTGTCCTGGAAATCACAGACGCACAGGTTAAAACCGCCCTTTCAAAAGCCAAAAACGCAGCATCAGTGGGGCCAAATGGTGTCCCAGGCTGCGTCTTGCACAAACTACAGCACAAACTAACCCCCCCACCCCCACCTAAACACACTGTTCGACCTCAGCCTCTCCACAGGCTACATGTCCATAGAATGGCGCACAGCAATGGTTATTCCACTCCACAAAGGAGGGGCCAAGACTGAACCTGGTAACTATCGCCCCATAAACCTGACGAGCCTGGTGTGCAAGGGTATGGAATGCATCATCATGGAACTCACTAACAATGACATTGGGAACCTCCAAATACTTGACCCGACCCAGTTCGGCTTTAAGTGCAGATCATGCCTACTAAACCTGGTTGACTTCTTCGAGACAGTCACCAAGGAAATAGACAAGGGAAAGGTGGTTCACACAGCCTCCCTTGACCTTGCCAAGGCTTTCGACACCATTCCCCACTCGGGTTTTATAGAAAAACTCACCAGCCTGAATATAAACCCCTCCGTCACGAGATAGGTTGCCAACTGGCTTACAGACAGAACTCACACGGTAAGAATAGCGGGCTCCAGGTCCAACTCTAAACCAGTCATGTGCTGTCCCACAAGGCTCTGTCCTGGTACCCCTACTGTTCGGCATATACTTCTCAGAAGTACAGGCAGACACAGGAGGACTATGGCTAACCAAGTTCGCCGATGATTGGGAGCCATAAATGGCTCTCCGGCTGACACGGCCATTCTCCAAAAGGGCATTACTGAGACGGACACCTGGTGTCAAACTCATGGCCTCAAGCTAAATACCAAAAAATGTGTAGTCATCCCATTTGGGAAAAACAAAACATCCACGAATTACCACATAGGTGGCAGCCCCCTTAATACAGAAGAGGTAATAAGAGATCTGGGGGCCTGGGTAGATAGTAATGTCTCCTTTGACAATCATATTGCCAAAGTAGTTAAGAAATCCTTCTATGTGGCCCATCTAATTACTAAAGGGTTCGCATCTAGAAATAAAGATCTGGGGGCCCGGGTAGATAGTAATGTCTCCTTTGACAATCATATTGCCAAAGTAGTTAAGAAATCCTTCTATGTGGCCCATCTAATTACTAAAGGGTTCGCATCTAGAAATAAAGAGGTTGTAGTGCCCCTCTACTCATCACTCATCAGACCCATCATAGAGTACAATGCCCCATTTGGGATGTACCTCACAAGACATTTCCAACAGCTGGAAAGACCACAAATGTACCTCACCAAGAGGATTGCTGGCCTCAAACATATGTCCTATGCAGCCTGACTGAAAACTCCAGTTGTACTCAGTGGCATATCGCTTACCCTGAGGTGATCTCTGCCTGACTTACAAAGCCTTGTCCAACTTAGAATTGATGGACATGCTCCACCTAAAGAAATCCAAGTCACTGCGAGCCATGTGCTCTAGTGAGCTAAACCTCACCACAACAATAAATAGAACATGTTGGAGGGATAGATTCCTGTCACAGAGACTCCCCATGCTTTGGAACAAAATTCCTAACTACATTAGGCAGAACCCCTCACTAACACTCTTCAAGAGAAACCTTGACGATTGGATGGGGAACAGAAAATGCACCCCTGGGATCACTTCATTGGCTGTGCTTGACAGAGGCTCAGTTAATCAGTGGGGCGGCGAAAGCCAACACACTCTGGCTAGGCTTATAAATGCCCTCAGGCAGATAGCCTAGTACCTACCTATGCTATTGGGTGATCCCATGTGATATAAATATAATTTTATATGATTCTCTGTGGCTCATGTTTCCAATGTTTTTCAGCCACTTTGATACCATAATGTTTGCACATAATGTTTGCACAGTCTTCAGTGTAACAGTCTTGCTGTATTATGCCTTTCAGTATACTGCCCCTCTGTCATTAGCATGTCACAACCAGCAACAAGGTGTGTTACTGTTTCCAATTCGGTTTTACAAAATGTACAGATGTCTGTTTCTCCCACATGTTCAATGGACTTTGTAAACCAGCGTGTACATAGCCCCCTGTCTTGGGCTGTCAATATTAACCTTTCATTTCTTGATGTGAATTCACCTCTCCTTAACCATTCCCGTGTTACATGAGACTCTTGCAGAAGTTTTCTATACTTGGAATTATATTTGTTTTTTCCACATTTCTTGCCGTCTCATCTGGTCCTTCACCTTATATTTTTTCTTTTGTTTTTTAGCACATTCAGTTGCTGCCTGGTTTTTATCTACTTCTGGTTTGATTTCCATTCCTGCTTGACATTGATACACTTCTGCTAAATTAAGCAGAAATGTCATCTTAGATTTATTCTCCTCATGTTTCAAAACATTTGGATCTTGTGAGGTCAGTAGGGATGTGTGGAGTCCCACGATTGCAGATCTATACATGTAATCAATTTCAAGGAGGCCCTTCCCTCCTTTGGAATGGGGAATATATAATCTTGGTATACACTGATTTTTATAAATCATTTGGTGAGCATGAAGCATCCTTCTTGTTTTAATAGCCAATCTATCCAAAACTTTTTGGGGCCACTCAATCACTCCAAAACTGTAAGTTAGCACAGGAAGAGCAAATTGATTTATGGCTTGGATCTTGTTCCTAGATGTCAATGCTGTTTTCAGGATTAATGTAAGTCTTCTACAGTACTCCTTACTGAGCTTTATTCGCATTTGTTCATGTTTTATTGCTGATCCTTCATCAGTTCCCAGGTATTTATACACTCCCTCTTGCTCTAGTTCTTTTATATCACATTCTTGTCCCAAACTGATGTTTTCCTGGTGCTGCAGTTTTCCTTTTTTTAAAATTTGCTTTTGCACATTTGTCAAGACTAAATGACATTCCAGTATCATCTGAAAAAGTTTTGACAACCTGCAGCTGTGCTTTCATTTCCTCATCTGATGAGCTGTACAGCTTTAAATCATCGATAGAAAAGGTGAGAAGTCGTTAGTTTGTTGTTTTCTAGAAGCCAAATTATAGCCTTGGCTTAAGCTGTTAAGTAAACGGCTTATTGGATTAATGACAAGGCAGAATAGCAATGGTGATGGAGAGTCACCCTAGAATATCCCCCTTTGGATTTTTATCCCTGGGATAGTAATCTGTCCTTTATCATAGCTTAATTGCAAAGTGGTCTGCCACTGCTTCATGGTTACTGTACTGTAGTCAATCAGTGTAGGGTGTATCTTATACATTTTTAAGCACCCTTTTATCCATGAATGTGGAATACTGTCAAATGCTTTTTTGTAGTCAGTCCATGCCATACTTAGATTCTTCCCCTTCCTACAGTTCTCCACTATAACTTAACAAATGATCCTTTGCTCCATATGACTTTCTTTTATTGCCCTTCTGTTCTACTGCCATAATTGTTTTCTTCTAAATGACTATAAACTCTATCGGCATCAATTCCTGTGTATAGTTTATACATCGTTGGAAGACAAGTTATTGGTCTATAATTTTTAGGGTAGCTTGCAGGTTCACTCTTATGTAAGAGCATTGTTTTTCCTGTTGTTAATCAGTGCAGTGTGTATTCAGGGTGCGCATATAAATAGTTCTTACTCATGGCATAAATCCTCATGGAAAGAAGTTAATACTTTAAGCCAAAAGTTAGGTACTGCATCTGGGCCTGGAGTTTTCCATTTAGAGGCTTTTCTCAACTTTGTTTCAATCTCTCTGGCTGTTACTTAATCCCATTTCATATCCTGTACCCTTGAACTTCTTATTCTTTCTTTTACTTCTTCTATCCATTCAACATCTTTATGTTCCACAGGATCTTTATAGATATTTCTCCAAAATATATTTATTTCCTTTTTTTTGGCGGTGTTTCAATTCCTTTTACCTTCTTTCCCAATTCTCTATAAAACTTTTTTGGGTCATCCAGAAATTGCTTATTGTATGTTTGTCCCTTATATTTATCTTCGTATCTTCTAAGTCTTTCTGCCTGTTTTGAGATTTTTAGTTTATTATTTGCAATAGTGCAGAATAGATCCTGGTCTGTTCTAATACTGTGCATTATTTTTATCACATCTATCTATCTTAGTATTTTTGCCGATCTATTCCCTCTTCTATAAGCTTTTAACAATGACACTTCTTATCTTAGCTGCTTTATTGTTTTCTCTATTCGATATTTCCATGATGGCACTCGCTTTCGCCCCCTCTTTTTCCTCTGTACCCTGCATTCCTGTGGTAGAACTTTTATCAGTTATTAATTTAGCATCACAGTAATATATTCTGTTTACGTCTGTTATATCGCATGGATCTCTATAGACAGTCCTAATTACTGTGTTCATTTGTTTTATCAAACTTCTGACTTTTGGGGTAGTTTGCAGTTTCAGTCTTCTGCATAGGTTGTCTGATGATTCTCTAGTACTTTTTGATAACCCCAAATATTCCCAGAGGTAGTTGTCCATAAATGCCTTATATACCTAAATAAGATCTCCTCTTAAATGTCTGTAAGAGACACTGTACAAGTTCAGATATTTTAGTCTTTCATAGTAACCTACATTTTCGCATCCATGGATGCTCTTGGTATATTTTCACTATACTCTTTCCAGTTTATTCATGCTTGTTTTCCTATAGGGTTTCCATATTGTTATTCCATACTCAAGTTTAGGTCTAATGTAACTAACAATCATTGACTTCATTATGTTTGATTTCCTACACTTTATAAATATTTTTATACAACCTATAGTTCTATAACTATCATTAGCCAATTGGTTGATATGATTAGAAAAAACTCATAGCTGAATCTATCCGTATACCCAGGTACTTAAATGAGTGTACAGTTTCAATCACTGCGTGATGTATTAAATATTCACCTTTCGATTTATGTCTCCTAAATGTCATATGATTAGTTTTTGATGTATTTATCGAATACATCAAATCAGGATGAAGAACGGAAAGGCTGTTGGTCCAGATGACATACCTGTGGAAGCATGGAGGTGTTTAGGTGAAATGGCAGTGGAGATTTTAAGTAGATTGTTTAATGAAATCTTGGAAAGTGAGGAATGGAGAAAGTGTTTTGGTACCGATTTTTAAAAATAAGGGTGATGTGCAGAGCTGTAGTAACTACAGAGGGATTAAATTGATCAGTCACAGCATGAAGTTATGGGAAAGAGTAGTGGAAGCTAGGTTAAGAAGGGAGGTGATGATTAGTGATCAGCAGTATAGTTTCATGCCAAGAAAGAGCACTACAGATGCTATATTTGCTTTGAGAGTGTTGATGGAGAAGTACAAAGAATGTCAGAAGGGGTTGCATTGTGTCTTTGTGGATTTAGAGAAAGCATATGACAGGGTGCCTAGAGAGGAGTTGTGGTATTGTATGAGGAATTCGGGAGTGTCAGAGAAGTATGTAAGAGTGGTACAGGATATGTACAAGGGTAGTGTGACAGCGGTGAGGTCTGCGGTGGGAGTGACGGATGCGTTTAAGGTGGAGGAGGGATTACATCAAGGTTCAGCTCTGAACCCTTTCTTATTTGTAATGGTGATGGACAGGTTGACAGACGAGATCAGACAGAGTCCCCATGGACTATGATGTTTGCAGATGACATTGTGATCTGTCGTGAGAGTAGGGAACAGGTGGAGGAGACCTTGGAAAGGTGGAGAAGATATGCTCTAGAGAGAAGAGGAATGAAGGTCAGTAGGACTAAGACAGAATATATGTGTGAGAATGAGAGGGAGGATAGAGGAATGGTGAGGATGCAGGGAGTAGAGGTGACAAAGGTGAATGAGTTTAAATATTTGGGATCAACAGTTCAGAGTAATGGTGAGTGTGGAAGAGAGGTGAGGAAGAGAGTACAGGCAGGATGGACTGGGTGGAGAAGAGTGTCAGGAGTGATTTGTGACAGACGAGTACCAGTAAGAGTGAAAGCAAAGGTCTACAAGAGGGTAGTGAGACCCAGCTATGTTATATGGGTTGGAGACAGTGGCATTGACAAAAAGGCAGGAGTCAGAGCTTGACATGGCAGAGTTGAAGATGTTAAGATTTGCACTGGGTGTGACGAGGATAGACAGGATTAAGAATAAGTATATTAGGGGGTCAGCCCAGGTTGGAAGGTTTGGAGACAAAGCCAGAGAGGCAAGGTTACATTGGTTGGACATGTGCTGAGGAGGGATGCAGAGTATTTTGGGAAAAAGATGCTAAGGATGAAGCTGCCAGGTAACAGGAAAAAGAGGAAGGCCTAAGATAAGGTTTATGGATGTGGTGAGAGAGGACATGCAAGTGGTTGGTGTGACAGAGCAAGATGCAGAGGACAGGAAGAAATGGAAACAGTTGATCTGCTGTGGCGACCCCTGACGGGAGCAGCCAAAAGAAGATCATCAAAATATTATTCTCCTGTGCCCAAATGGTCAATTTAGTCAAATTGTTTTGCAGACATGCCTTATGTGTAACACTTGTAGTCAGTTTACCCAATTTCAGGTCAGCATATAGACTGTAGAACACCTCAGATGAAAAGCAAGGTCTGAAAGGTACAATCTAAACAAGTACCTAGGACAGAGCCCTGTGGGACACCTTGACTGTAACCAAGGATTTTACCTGTCCAGTTGGCGTGTGATACTTGCCATGTCCTATTTGTAAGCCCATGCAGCTATCCGTCGTATCAACAGTACATCAGTACCTAGTTGTACTAATTTATTGATCAGTTTGTGTATGACCCTGTCAAATGCTGATGTTAAATCTATGTAAATCACATCACAGCACAATGTTTCATTCATAGCTGTTATTATATTGTTATAGAGCATCATGTTACAGGTGGTGGTGGTTGTGTCTTTCGGCTTTTCCCAGTTAGGGGTCGCCACAGCGCAACTCCGGTCCGCTAATGATTGGTAGTTGATTTTTACATGCCGAGTTACCACCCCCGACGCACAACCTTCCACGAAGGTACGCCCATTGGTAATAGATCTATTTTCAACGTATGCATGCAGATATATGGTTTCAAGTCCCAACCTCTCCAGTTCTGACACTAACTTCTCCAGTATTACCTTCTCAATTATTTTGTCCACAACATGGAAGTAGACTTAAGGGTCTATATGACTCTGGGTTTGTCCTACTCCCCTTCCCTTAAAGACAGGTTTAATAAGTGCATGTCTCCAATCTTGAGGAATCTTCCCATATTTATATGACCTAGTGAATAATAGATATAATGGTAATGTAAGTTCTTGCTGAAGTGTTCTCGGGTCATTGTTACTTAATGTTCATTGTGCATACAGCTGCAGTCATTACAGATGGGTTATCCTGCCGTCAGGCGGGTCCTTGGTCGGCCGAATTCCAAAGTCTAGGTCCGGCGTTGGTTGTCGTCGCCTCTTCCCTGACGTCAGTGCGGCAAGGGTACAAAAGAGGCAGCCGACTCCATTTTCTTCAGTCTTTCTTGCCGCGTGGTGCCCGAAGCAGAAGCAGTTCGCAAGTGCCAGTCGGCCAGCTCCTGAGATTTACGAAAGTATTTCAGCCGAAGTCTTCTTGAAAGCTTAAGTACCCCGTTGGGGAAACTTTTCTTGCCTCAGACCGATGTCAGACAAAGTTAATAATTGCATTTCTTGTGGGAAGCAAATACCGCATAAGGATTTCCACTCTTTCTGTATACCTTGCTTAGGCCCAGACCACGACGTCTCGGCCTGCCGTTTTTGTGCTAGATTCAACAAGCACACTATTAAGCGCCGGGCGGAGTTCGCCCGTCATTATTTTGGCAAAAAATTTATTTATATCATGTCGTCGGATACTCTGACTCCAGTTTTGAGCAAAAGACGCAAAGATAAGGACCGACATCCGAGGTCCGCACCGACCACTGAGAACACGCTTAGGCCGACTACCGGTTCTCAGCGAGGCGCCTTCGCAGCCCCTGAGTACTGATGACACTATATTACCGGTGACTACAGTACCCGAGGTCGCAGGCTCCTCAGTCCCCATTTCTACTGCAGGTACCGACACCACTCTTGGCGGGGAAACTCAGAATTTAGACAGGCCTGCCATTTCTCAAGGTGTCTTCAGGCCTTCCTCCTTCTTTATTAAAGCTTTCACTAAATCTAAAGCAGCCATGAAAACCAAAAAACAGGGTCCTCAGACCTCCTCTCAAGGCCACATGCCTAAAAAGCAGATGCTTAAAATGGCTGAGGATCTGATTACTCTCATCAGGGGTTCTCAACCCCCCTCTGACAAAAGACCCAGATTAGAGGAAGACTCCCCTTCCTCAGATCAAGCTTCTATTACCTTAGAACACTCTGAGGACTAGGATTACGCCTATTCACCTTTTGAAGACTCTGATGCTGAGGAGTCTATTCCCTCGGTCTCCCCCCCCCCCCCCAGAGGACTACTCTTTTGGGGAACCCCTGCATACATTGAGGGAACACTTTAACTGGGAAGGCCAAGATTACTCATATTCCAAGAAAAGGCTCAGGGATTTTCTTTTGCTCCCCCAGCATAGGCCCCTGGCTATCCCTCCTGTTTTAGATATATTGGATGATGTGTACACAGAAGCCAGCCTTAATCCAGATTCTTTACCTCCAGCTCCTGTTAAACCAGACGGGTATTACCGGGTTCCTAATTCTCACCAATTCCTATATAAAAGCCATACTGCTGACCCAGAAACTATTTCACAGGGTCCCAAGGGAATTAAGGCCTCTACTGCTAAAAACCCATTACCTTCAGAGAGAGATTCCAGAGCTTTAGAAAGGTGGGGGAGAAAGGTCTATACCTCTGCCACTTTAACCATGAGGGCATTAAACTGTCAATTCCATATGTTAAAGTATCAGCAATTTTTGTTATCTCAGTTAAAAAGCAAAATGGCACAACCAGAACAACCAGATTTAAAAGAGTTGCAGGATTTGTTGCGTGGTGCAGAGCAAGTGGGTAAACATACCTTGCAGTGTGGTTTTGATGCTTTAGAGGCCACATGTAGAGCTGCTGTTATGGGGTTTTATACGTAGGCATGCTTGGCTCAAAGAGCAAACCTTACCAGATCATGTCAAAGCTAAATTATTAGATGCACCTCTTCAGAAAGATGTATTGTTTGGTGTTAAAGCTGAGGAGGTACTAAAGAAAATGGAGGAAAAAGCGAAATCAATGCAAACAGTGAAGGATTTCCTGCAGGTACAAACCTCCACGTTTCAGCAGAAACTGGCCTTCAAAAAATTGGTCCTTTCCAGCCACGGGCAGACCTCAAAGGGGCAGATACAGATGCCCTAGGGGTAGAGGGCAACCTCAAGGATCTTTCAGAGCCAGACAGTGGCAAGCACCAACCCCAAGAGGTGGAGAAGATAGATCTCAGTCATTTAGAAAACAGACACAATGACTTCCCCCTACACCTGCCAAGCAAAGCTTTAATGGCAGCACCTTTGGGCAGAAAACTGGCATTATTTTCAAAAAATTGGCATATTGTTACAAAAGACAAATGGATTCTGGACATTATAGACAGAGGCTACAGGTTCCACTTTCACACCCTTCCAAAAATGGGAGGCATGCCAAACCTGCCACAAAATCAAAGGGCAGAGGCACAAAAACAAATTTCCACTCTCCTGGACATGAACGCGATTCAAGAGGTACCTGCAAAAGAACAAGGTCAAGGGTTTTATTCCAGACTATTCCTGGTACCAAGGAAAGACAAAGATTGGAGACCTATCTTAGACTTGTCCATCCTAAACACATATCTACAGGTGCCAAAATTCAAGATGCTCACATTACAGCAACTTCTTCCTATGCTGGGCAAGGAGTCTTGGCTGGTAACATTGGACCTCAAGGAGGCATACCTGCATGTCCCTATCAGACAAGATTGCAGAAGATACCTCAGATTTCTTGCAGGTTCAACCCATTACCAATTCTCTGCATTGCCCTTTGGCTTATCTACTGCACCCAGAGTGTTTACGAAATGCCTGGCATCAGTAATTGCCTTCTGCAGACTACAAGGAATACAAATCTACCCATATCTGGACGACTGCCTGATCCAAGCAGACAGCAAGGACATACTATTGCAGCACCTGGCGTTTGTAATAAAACTGTTGAACTTCCTGGGATACACAGTCAACAAAAAGAAATCAAAACTAATACCCTCTCAACAAATAATTTTCCTGGGTGCAAGCTTGAATACAACCACCCAGATGGCCTACCTCACGCCAGACAAACAAGGGCAACTGTCTCAATACTTCAGCAAAGGAAAATCCTGTAGGCTCTGAGATTCATGGCATCTTGCATCCTACTAATCCCATGTGCAAAGCTGCATATGAGAAAACTTCAGTGGTACCTAAAAAACTTATGGTCTCAACACAGCTACAGCTTGGAAACAATTAATACCACTCATTCCATGCCTTCAAAAGGAATTTTTGTGGTGGGCTCAAGCATGCCAAAGAAACACAGGTCTCCCTTTCTGTGTACCTCAAGCAACTCAAATCATCACAACAGACGCCTCAGAAAATGGTCCCAAAAAGAGAAGCACCTACACATCAACCAAAAGGAAATGCTAGCCGTGCAAAATGCTATTATGACCTTCAAAGACCTACTGCATCCAGGCCAGCTATTGATAAGGACAGACAACACCACAGTGATGTGGTACATAAACAAACAGGGGGGAACTCATTCATACCCCCTGTGCAGGCAAGCCATGACCCTATGGAACACAGCACTGGAATTGCAAATCCAACTACAGGCACAATTCCTGCCAGGGAAGGAAAACACAATAGCAGACAACCTAAGCAGAAATATGACAGATCCACATGAATGGAAGTTGCATCCTCACGTTTTCACAAAGATGACTCAGGCATGGGGACAGCCAGACATAGATCTCTCTGCTACCCACAGAAATTACCAGTTGAAAAAGTTTTGTTCAAGGACCTATCATCCACAGGCCTGGAAAGTGGACGCACTTTCTTTCAATTGGACAGCATTGACAGTTTATGCCTTCCCGCCTCTTCCTCTGCTGCCCAAAGTTCTATTAAAAGCCAGAGCAGAGAGGCCGCTAATGATTCTCATTGCTCCAGACTGGCCAAGACAACACTGGTATCCGCTCCTGAAGAGCCTGACACATTCCCCACCATGGATCCTACCTCTGGTCCCTCTTCTGTTGTCCCAGCACAACTACAAAACCCTTCACAGCCAGCTCAAAACCCTAAATCTAGCTGCATGGAGAATTCCTTGATTTCCCAACAGACTCTCCTCTCCAAGGAGGTGCAGGATGTCATCTTGGAGGCCAGAAGACCTTCTACTAGAAAACCTACTCCGCCAAATGGAAACTTTTTTTTTTTTGTGCCTGGAATCAAGAAAAGGGCCAGAATCCCTGGGTAATAAATATACCTCAAATTTTACAGTACCTAGCTGCGATGTTAAACAGTGGACTTTCCTTCTCCTCCATCAAGATCCACACTTCAGCCATTTTTGCACAATACAACACAGATCCTCCTTTATTCTCACATCCTCTCACATCCTCTCTTAAGGCAGTTCCTCAGAGGGGCAAAAAATATAAAACCCCCAAGGAAACCCCCAGTCCCTGCTTGGGACCTCAACTTCGTATTGGAAAAGCTGACCCTTCCTCCCTTTGAGCCAGCTTCTTCAACAGAACTACAATACTTGTCATGGAAAACAGCCTTTCTACTGGCTATCACCTCAGCACGCAGGGTTTCAGAGCTACAGGCCCTCATGGCTGTGCAACCATTCATCATTTTCCATCAGGACAGTTTCCTTACGAACCAACCCTACCTTTATGCGAAAGGTAGTAACCAGTGTAGCTTTGAATCAGACTATCCACTTACCTACCTTTTATCCATATCCACAAAACAAAGGGGAAAGACTACTACATTCCTTGGACATTCACAGACAACTTCTTTATTATTTGGACAGGACAAAACCGTTCAGGAAATCTGAACAACTCTTTGTGTCCTATGCTACAGGTGCTCAAGGAAAGGCTATTTCCAAACAGTTTCAAAATGGATAGCCCCCTGCATACGCTTTTGTTACTCATTTCATGGAAAAACTGTGCCTACATGCATCAGATCCCATTCCACCAGTGCCACAGCTACCTCTGCAGCTTTCTTCAGGGGGGTACCTACCAAGGACATTTTGGTAGCAGCCACTTGGAGTTCAGTGCACACTTTCTCCAAGCACTATCACCTTCCACTATACTCTAAATCTAGAGCGGGTTTTGCCACAGCAGTCTTGTAGGGCATCCTCGCTCCTCCTAGTTCCACTTAGTGCCTACCACCCTTACTTAGCTTTGGGATTCTTCCCATCTGTAATGACTGCAGCTGTATGCACGATGAACATAGTACAGTTTTGTACCTACCATAAATGTAGATGTTCGAGTGCTCATACAGCTGCAGTCCAAGTTATCCCCCCCCTCCGTCCCCTCTCAGGACAGGCCTTATGACAAACACCTTATCATACAACCTATTTGGGGTATTCTCTTACAGTGTATTTGCTTGCAACTACTATTTTTTGATTATTCTATTTCACATGTTTGCATAACTTTATGTTTTGCCTTCCTTCTGAGGGCACCTGACATCTGGGGCAAGAAAAACTGAAGAAAATGGCGTTGGCTGCCTCTTTTGTACCCTTGCCGCACTGACGTCAGGGAAGAGGCGACGACCACCGACGCCGGACCTAGACTTTGGAATTCGGCCGACCGAGGACCCGCCTGACGGCAGGATAACCCATCTGTAATGACTGCAGCTGTATGAGCACTCGAACATCTACATTTATGGTAGGTACAAAACTGTACTTTCCGTCTCCTTCCTGTACTTTGTTTGGATCTAGCTTGCACAGTTCTTTTTCAATATAATCTAATTTGATTCCAGTATCCGGGGTTACCTGGATGTCACTAGGGCAACTTACCCCCCCCCCCTTTTGTGGAGCCAAACTGTTTTGCATAAGATTTTGTAAATATAACTATAATCTGTTGTGTCTGAGAATACATTTTAGAATCTGCACACAATTTATCAATGTGTGTATATTTACTCCTTCCACATCTTATCTGTCTATAAAAAGGTTTCCTATTATGCTCAATATCTTTATGTGCATTTCCTTCAAATTTTTCTTGATCTTGTCTAGCACTATGCTTAATCTGTTTGTCCAGCTTGTTTATTTCAGTTTTCAAAGTTGTAGTTCCACCTCTCTTACATTTCTTATATTTTTTTTGTCTCACCTTAGTCAGGTATCTTGTTCTTATGGAAATGTACCCCCTGATGTTGCATGCCTAGATCCTGTTGGTAAACATTTTTTTTGACTTTTTGCACTCAATTTCTCTTTCAAAACTTTCCACATTCCATCTGCAGTTTTTCCACTGAACTCACTCCAGTTAGTTTTATACAGTAACTGGTTTGCTTCCCTATAATCTGTCATTAACCTTCTGTGCATTGGCTTGTTTCATTTTGGCAGAATTATCTAGCAACAAATTAACCTTAATAATCCCACGATCGCTGCACATCAATGGTGGTAAAACTTGACTTGAAATTACAGTAATTTCTTTGGGAACACAAACAATATCTAGTATACCCTGGTAGGTTTTTTTTTGCAATCTGAAGCATTTGTTGTTCCTGAATATACTCTGTGGATAATTTCTTCACTAACGTTGTTGAATCAATATTATTCCAGTCTGTTTCTGGTAAGTTTAAGTCCCCAGCTAATATTATTCTTCCCTCCTGTGTTTTCATGTAAAAAATGTATGAATTCCTCTAGGTCATCTGCACTTGAATTTGGTGGTCTGTACACTCCAACAATTGTTATATGTTCCAGGGTCGTCTTTATTGTCACAGTTACACAGTCTGTAGTATTGGTGTTATCATTGAACATGTAATAATCACAAGTCTCATAGCTATAGCTTTAATCCCGATCATAACACCTCCACCTGATTTTTGTTAGAATGTCTGTTACAGTAAAAACATTTATACCGTGTCAGAATTGGTTTCCAGTCATTGTTTAATGATGTTTCACAAACAATAATATCAATCTTGTGGGAACGTAGCAAATTTTCCAATAAAAAAACTTTATTATTAATGCTCCTAGCATTAACAACCATCAGAGATGCATCAAATGTTGCTATCTGTGAACTGTTACATTTTTGACCTGGCAAAAATCCTGGGTAGTGTTTGTCAAATATTACAAAATATCTGCTGCAGAAATTCTCTTCCATGATCTAGACAAATGCACACCAACCTGTCTGAACACGTGTGCCCAAAAGAAGGCTTGGATGCTCTACGTATTTCCATTTTTTAAAACAGGACATTTTTTCTATGTAGGTGTTTATCTAAAAAAAGTCTTCATTCACAGTGACCTGACTATCCTTTCTATAGGTGATTTGTGAAAAATATGTCTTAACACCAGTACAAGCTGTCCTGTATAGGAGGGCTGTCAGTTCCCTACTAACAGTCAGAGAATCTTTGTTGGTAACATCAGTTGTACCAACATGAATAAAAACAGATCCATACTTTCCTATATTAAGGCGTTCCAAGGCTTGTTTCACATCTTCTATTTTTGCTCCTGGCAAGCATAACACTACTTGATGTTCATTATCATCTCTTCCAATATAAGTATCAGTTCCTCTAATAACTGAATCTCCAATTACAAGAATATCTTTGCTGGCCATCTCTGAAGAACCTTCAGCTTCTAATACAGTCATTTCTGCTCTATCAATTGTTACGAAGGATAGATCTCCATCACTATTAGTCTTATTAATCCTACTGTTTTCATTGTGTATTAGATTATCATCCAGTTGACATTGTAAATCCACAGCTTGAGCCATGCAGTCAACATCTGTCTTTCTCTTCTTTTTTCTTACAGTAATGTTCTTCAATCCTTCCATGTTCAGTTTTTATTTCTTCCTTTTCACCTGCCCCTTGCCTCTTTTTTTTTCTCCCTTTCCATTGGAAAAGTGATGCCTTTTTCTGTAGACTGAGGGTTTTCTGATAGACAGATATCTTCACTCCCTGTCACCAGTGTGTTACATAACAAAGCAGAATCCTTTTTACTACGGATTCTCTTTCCTTTACAGTCATTAATCATTTTCTTTTTCTTCCTTGTTATTTGTTGAGAACTTCTTCCTTTCTTTCTTTTGTTTCTTTCTAAACAAACTGTAAGAGACACACACGCACACACAAACACACACACACACACACGTGCTTACACACACAATCTTCTTGTAATGTAGTTTACTATCCATGACAATAATATGTGGGTGGGACAGGTCATACACTCAGTGACTAAAAAAAAATCTGTATTCAGAAGAAATAAATTATATTTTAGCATCTGATGAAATGACAAACCAGTGAAATATTATTCAGACCACTGTTGTACTGAGAGTACTGAACCAGACTTCACCATAGCACCCCAATGAAACCAAATGTAATGTAAAATGTCAGACCTTGTAGCAAAGGCACACAAACTAAAGCCCCAGGGGACCTTCACTGACAGGCTGTACATTTGTTTCTCTTTGAAATTTCATTGCAAATCATTTAGCTACTTCTGATATACTATGTTGCTGTTGCTGTTTGACATATATTGTCCCCATTCAGCAAGCAATATCAATAGTCATTCAAAAGTGATCATGTAACTGCCTTTAGCTTTTATACATTACTTGACATGAAAAATTATTCCCACATTCTTTATAGTTTTAATGTCTAATTGAGAAGAAAATGGAAGCTATCATGCTGCCCCAGTGTTAACTGCCACAGAAAATTAATAAAAATAAATAAATACAAAGTGTATCTGTGCTGTAATGTATATTGTTTCCACTGCCCACAAATCAATCTTGTTTTCTGCTATTAAAAGCAAAAGAACACCCAGTTACAGCTATGAACTTCATCTTAGGTCATTGATACACTAAGCTTGGTTCATACTTTCCACCAAGCCAAAGCAACGGTCAGTTTAATGTGAACTGCGTCTGCCTGCCATTTCCTCTCTTTTCACTTTTTGCACCCCATAGATTTTTAATATTTTAGCTCCATAGTATGGGACACCACATCGCCTCTAACAGTATGGAACATACAAGCAAAATACAGAACATTTACTAAGTTCATCTAGGAGGCTCAAGACATGGTAAATAAAATAACTATTTGCACATACTTACAACACGTTATTTTGAACTCATGCAGTTCAGCATTTGCAGTGGTTATTGGTTCATTCAGATGTAGGACAGAGTCTTTCAATGTGAAACACTGGAAAATGGAAGTTGTAATACTCAACTTCACATGCTGAAGAACATCACTCTAATTGGGTAAACCTAAAAACCCATTCTACCACCTGATCCTCCAACAGGCAGCCATTTCTGGATACCAGCTGTGATTGCCAAAAGTAGTACAAAAAAAAAAAAAAACAGCAATGTATTTAATATTGCTGCTTCAGTGTTGAAGGTGCAGCAATAGGCACCCTCCCAAGCACTCAAACTATAAGCTCAAGAATCAGGACAACCCCAAAAAACAATGACAGACAAAGGCTCAAAAATCAGGAATAGATTTTAAATATTGGTCTTGTATATTAACTTACTAATAGAACGGGTAACAGGTTTTACCTTAGCAAGCATTTCCTAAAGGGTACAGTCTTGAACTCATAAGTTCGTCATTTAGTGATTACAGTGCACCAAACTTCACCATAAGCCACACATTTTACAAGGACAATTCCATAAATAAGAGAAGAAAATCTAGGTCAGTTGAGAATTACCTCCTCTGCACATACACACATATCCATCATTTACAACCATGTATATGACCGTGTACCTGAGATATCATCTTAAGATCAAATGAATGAATAACTGCATCTCAGCTCACTGCTGCAAGAACCATACAGGGTCACCCACTGCAACACTGTTTGCCCCCTCAACTTCTTAGCTCAAGAACCAGAAACAAAAACTAAAAATTATGAACAGATTTTAAGTATTTATCTTGTACAAGTAGAAAGCTTTTAGAATAACAAACTTTGCAATAGCAAACATTTTCTGAAGGATATGAAGACTGAACCTCACATGCCTGTCATTATTTAGTGACTGCAATCCGCAACAACTTGCTGTAAAGCCACAAATACTGCAAGGAACAGATGAAAATACCAGTCAGATGTCCTTCTATTCTCATGTTGCAGTATTCATAACAGTAGGGAGTTGCTGCCTGCAGCGCCACCGTCCAGCCAGTATACCAAAGTATTTGTAGCAGGAGGGTACATGTGACGTCCCCTAGCAGGGCCATAAACCGCCATTAGGTACAAAAGTGATGTCTGAACATACTCTCATCAGAATTCTTCTGCCACAGTGAACATTAGACTCCTGTTTTCCAGTTCCACTAACAGATTGCATTTCTTCAGACGACCGAATACGTTTCATTTAAGACCTGATGACTGATTCGACCGATACAGATAAGTGCCCTGTTGGGTTTTTTCTTTACCTTGATTACAGTCTAGACTTACATGTCAGCTAGAAAGGGGAAGTGTGCTTGTGGGACACAAATTCCTCACAAGGACATGAACGAGAAGTGAGTTTTTTGCTTGGGTGAGGCTCATGACCATACGTCCTGCCCTATTTGTAAATCATTTGTCCCCAAAGCTCTCTGAAGCCACTTAGCAGCACTGAAGTTGTATTTAGAGAATCAAAGGCTATGTCGCTTAGCGCTTAGTACGGAAGGAAGAGTAGGCCAAGAAATCACACCGTAATCCCAAGCTGCTCCTCAGGTGTCTGTGCAGGTTCTAGAGGTACTTGAAAGCCCAGAATCCACTCAGATGACAGTTACCAAACCACGCCCAAGAATCTTAATGGAAGCTGGGATGCCAGAAACCGAGTGTATGTCCGCTGAGGCAATTCAGCCATCAGAGTCTGATGATGGAGGGGAACCACGATTCTCTTAGTCAGAAGCCCCTGTTCCTCCAATTCCTACTAAACAGATGTCCACTACTATGGTTTCTACACCAACTAGACTCTTAAAAAGGAAACAAAAGACTAAGTACCCTGAACCTCAACAGGTGCCTTCTTGGAAAGTGTTTTCTCAGTCTATTTAAGGCCTTTCAAGCCCTACAGACACAAGTTCTCCCTACTCTCGCACCTCATCCACCCTTACTTGTATCTGAGGAAGACTCCTGAGGAATCCTTTACTTATGAAATCCAAATAGACTCACCTAAGGATTTCATTACCCCAGAGGAGGAGGAGGAGGACTCAATTTCTCCTGAATCCCCAGGTGAAGAATTTACCTTTGGGGACACTATAAACCCTCATGAGGGAATATTTTAAGTGTCAGGCTTCATCAGTCCCTTAATCCAAGAAAAGGTATTTTGACCTTTTGCAATTGGAGCAACCATCCCTTTCTGCTGTTCCACCCTTATTACCTGCTTTTCAGTCTCCGGACTCACAACCCTCAGAAGCAAAATGACCAGACCATTTCTATAAGTTTCTATTTAGAAACCCACCGGCAGATCCAGCTGATGTTCATTGTGTTACACTGCTGCAGTCATTACACTTGGGTTATCCTGCCATCAGGCGGTCCTGCAGTCGGCCAGAGTTCCAAAGTCTTGGTCTGGCATCGGTTGCTGTCGCCTCCTCCCTGACGTCAGTGCGACGGGTATATAAGATGCAGCCGACGCCATTTTCTTCAGTCTTTCTTGCCGCGCGGTGCCCGAAGCAGAAGCAGATCGCAAGTGCCGGTCGGCCGACTCCTGAGATTTTCATTCCGAATCCAGAACCGAAGTCTTCTAAAAAAGCTAATTACCCCATTGGGGAAACTTTTTCTTGCCTCAGACCTATGTCAGTAAAAGTTGATAATTGTATTTCTTGTGGGAAGCAAATACCTCATAAGGATTTCCACTCCTATTGTATTCCATGCCTAGGCCCTGACCACAACGTCACTGGTTGTCGGTTTTGTGCTAGGTTTAACAAGCGTACTATTAAACGTCTGTCTGATTTTGCCCGACATTATTTTGGTAGAAAATTCAATTACACCATGCTGTCGGAAATTCCGACAACCACAATGCATAAAAAGGACAAGGACAGGCATCCGTGGCCCAAAACTGACGAGGCCTCTTCTAGGCCAGTCGCCGGTTCTCCGGTTTTCAGCGAGGCACCTACGCAGCCCCTGACGACCGCTTCCACAGAACCACAGACTGCCTCCGACTCCCACGTGGAGCTGGCTGGGCCTTCAGACGCACAAGGTCTTCAGCTTACCGATCCTACACCTACAGAGGGAACCAAAGTAGCTGAGCAATCCACAGCTACAGAGGGTGTTTTCAGACCTACCCAGTTAACCATTAAACCCTCTGCTAAGTCTAAGCCCCCCTTAAAAGCAAAGAAACAGATGCAACTCTCTCCAGGACAGGCTTCCATGCCTAAGAAACAAATGCTTAGAATGGCCGAGGACCTAATCACCCTGGTCAAGGGGTCCCATCCCCCTCCAGATAAAAGGCCCAGACAGGATGCAGACTATGAATCTTCTGATCAGTTGTCCATTTCCTCAGATTCTTCCTCGGACCTAGGATATTCTTTACCCCTTTATGAGGATTCTGATGCTGAGGAATCAATTCCATCAGCCTCTCCGCCTGAGGACTACTCCTTTGGGGAGACCTTGCATACCATGAGGGAGCATTTCCATTGGGAAGGCCAGGATTACTTGGAATCCAAGAAAAGGCTCAGAGACTTCCTTTTATTGCCTCAACACAGACCCCTTGCTATCCCGCCAGTTTTAGACATTGTGGATGATGTGTACACTGAATCCAGTTTGAACCCTGATTCCTTACCCCCAGCCCCAGTTAAACCCGATAGATATTACAGAGTCCCTGACTCTCACAAATTTCTGTACTAAAGACCAGTAACTGACCCTGAAACTATTTCTCAGCGAACCAAAGGGATTAAGGCCTCATCAACAAACAACCCAGTTCCCTCTGATAGAGATTAAAGAGCAGTAGGCAGATGGGGAAAGAAAGGTATATACGTCTGCAACTTTAGCAATGAGAGCTTTGAATTGCCAGTTTCACATGCTAAAATATCAGCAATTTTTAATGTCTCAGTTGAAACAAAAAATGCTTTCGGATTCAGATCCTCCTAGCTTAAAAGAAATGCAGAATTTATTGAATGCAGCTGAACAAGTGGGAAAACATACTTTGCAATGTGGGTTTAACTCCTTAGAGGCCTGCTGTAGAGCTGCAGTTACAGGCTCTGTCATTAGAAGGCATGCTTGGTTAAAAGAACATATGTTACCAGATCATGTTAAGGTCAAACTATTGGATGCACCTTTGCAGCGGAATGCACTGTTTGGAGTTAAGGCAGAGGAGGTATTAAAGAAGATGGAGGATAAGGCAAAATCTATGCAGACGGTGAAAGATTTCTTACAGGTTCAGCCTCCTCATTTTAGCAGAAATTGGCCAACAAAGAACTGGTCCTTTCCAGTCACAGATAGACCTCGAAGAGGCAGATACAGGTGTCCAAGAGGTAGAGGTCAGACACAAGGCCCTTACAGACCTTGACAATGGGGCGCACCAGGCCAGAAAGAAGGGGAAGACCAGGCCTCAACCTTATAAAAAAACAGTCTCAATGACTTTCCACTGCAGCTGCCAAACAGCTCTCTTGGCAGCCCCCTTAGGAGGAAAACTGGCACTTTTCTATCACAACTGGCATTGCATCACCAAAAACAAATGGGTTCTCAACATTGTATCTCAAGGGTACAGGTTCCATTTTCATATCCTGCCATGGCTAAAAGGAATGCTAAATCTGCCACCAAATCAATGGGCAGAGGCTCAAAAACAAATTACAGCACTCATGGACAATGAGGGCTATTCAAAAGATACCACCACAGGAACAAGGACAAGGATTTTACTCAAGACTCTTTCTGGTTCCCAGAAAGGACAAAGCCTGGAGACCCATTCTGGACCTTTCTACACTAGATGTTCCGAAATTCAAGATGTTGACACTACAGCAGCTTCTTCCCATGCTGGCAAGAAAGTTTGGCTCATGACTTTGGACCTCAAAGAGGCATGCCTGCATGTCCCTATCAGACAAAACTGCAGAAAATACCTCAGATTTCTAGCTGGTTCAATGCACTATCAATTCTCTGCACTGCCCTTTGGCTTATCTACTGTGCCCAGGGTCTTCACAAAGTGCCTGGCACAGGTAATTGCATTTTGCAGGTAAAAAGGAATTAAAATTTATCCATACCTGGACGATTGCCTGATTCAAGCAGAGAGCAAGGACATTCTACTAAAGCATCTGACGTACGTAAAAAAGTTTTTAAGTTGCCTGGGGTACACAGTAAACGAAAAGAAATCAAAACTAGTGCCCTCACAACAGATAATATTCCTGGGTGCCAGCTTGAACACAACGGCCCAGATGGCTTATCTCACGCCAGACAAGCAAGGACAACTGACTCAGTATTTTCAATTAATGGCAACAAAGACCCAACTCCCTGCAAGAAAAATTCTGCAGACCTAGGGCTACATGGCATCATGCATACTGCTAATTCCGTATAGCAGGCTGCATATGAGGAAACTACAATGGTACATAAAGAGCGTATAGTCTCAACACTGTCAAAGTTTGGAAACCGTTATACCACTAATTCCCTGCATACAGCAGGAGTTTTGATGGTGGGCTCAAGCTTGTCACCTCAACAAGGGACAACCTTTCACTCAATCCACAGCCAGGCAGACACTGACAACAGATGCATCGGATTACGCCTGGGGAGCACACATGGCAGGAAAATGTATCCAGGGCGAGTGGCCCATAGAGCAAAGACATCTCCACATCAATCAAAAAGAGATGCTAGCTGTACAAAATGCTATTATAGCTTTCAAGGACCTATTGCATCCAGGACAATTACTACTAAAGACAGACAACACCACAGTTATGTGGTACATAAACAAGCAAGGGGGAACACACTCCTACCCCCTCTGCAGACAAGCCATGACCTTGTGGAACACAGCTCTCAACCACAAAGTTCATCTGCAAACACAATACCTGCCAGGAGAGAAAAACACACTGGCAGACGACCTAAGCAGAAACATTATGGACCCACATGAATGGGAACTGAAACCGCAAATATTCAGAATGATAACACAAAAATGGTGGAGCTCGGACATAGATCTGTTTGCTTTCCCAAACAACTGCCAATTACAGAAATTCTGCACAAGGAGCTACCATCTACAAGCATGGAAAGTGGATGTCTTCTCATTCAGCTGGAAAAAACTACAAGTATACGCATTCCCTCCTTTACCTCTCCTTCCAAAGGTACTCCTAAAAGCCAGGCAGGAAGAGCCAAAAATTATCCTGATTGCACCAGACTGGCCATGCCAGCACTGGTACCCAATCTTAAAGAACTTAGCACAAGAACCACCCTGGATTGTGCCTCAAATCCCACAATTGCTGACGCAACACAACAATCAGATACTTCACAGCAAGCTAAAGACCTTAAATCTAGCTGCATGGAAAATTCCTTAGTCAAGCAAGCAGTGCCTCTCTCCAAAGCGGTTATGGATGTCATTCTGGAGGCCAGAAGGCCTAGCACTAGGAAAGCGTACTCGGATAAATGGAAGAGAGAGTCTGTGCCTGGAACCAGGCGCACAATCTTGACCATCTTGTCCCAAACATTCCTCAGATACTACAATACTTAACTGAGATGCTGGACAAGTGCCTCTCTTTTTCATCCATCAAGATCCACGCCTCAGCTATCTCTGCTCATTACAACATGGATCCACCAATTTTCTCTCATCCTTTGCTCAGACAATATCTCAGAGGGGCTAAAAACATAAGAACGCCCCGTAGAGCACCTACACCAACTTGGGACCTCAACTTTGTTTTGGAAAAATTAACTTTACCTCCTTTTGAGCCAGCTAACACAGCAGAATTAAAATACATCTCTTGGAAAACTGCTCTGCTACTGGCATTAACATCAGCATGAAGAGTATCAGAACTACAGGCACTAATGGCAGTGGAACCTTTCCTCGTCTTCCACCAGGACAAGGGTGTCTTTAAGAACTAACCCTACGTTTATGCCAAAGGTAGTATCAAGTGTGGCTCTAAACCAAACTATTCACTTGCCAACTTTTTATCCAAAACCACAGAACAAAGGGGAGAGACTACTACATTCTTTGGACATTCACAGACAGTTACGCTTCTACTTGGACAAAACCAAAGCTTTCAGAAAATCTGAGCAATTATTGGTAGCATATACTGCAGGAGCACAGGGAAAAGCCATTTCAAAGCAAACTATCTCAAAATGGATAGGACACTGTATACATTTCTGCTATACCCACCATGGGAAACCTGTACCTAGCAGCATTAGATCTCACTCCACCAGGGCAACAGCCACTTCAACTGCCTACCTCAGAGGAGTACCTACCAAGGATATTTTGGAAGCAGCAACATGGAGTTCTGTGCATACCTTCACCAAACATTACCATTTGCCTTTACACTCCAAATCCGGAGCTGGCTTCGCCACTGCTGTACTGCAGGGCCTTATAGCCACCCCTAATGCCTTATAGATCCAGCCACCCTACCTCAGCTTTGGGATTCCACCCAAGTGTAATGACTGCAGCAGTGTAACACGATGAACATAGTACAGTGTTGTACCTACCATAAATGTAGATGTTCGAGTGTAAACACTGCTGCAGTCCAGGTTACCCTCCCTCCTTCCCCTCTTACTTTCTGTATCTTACCTAAGGCATCTACCCTTTATTACCTATGTGGAGTATTTGCTGGTAATTAAAAATGGTTGTTTGCTTTTATTTTGTGTTTTTACTAACAATTTGAATTGCCTACCTATTTGGGGGCATCTGACATCTGGGGCAAGAAAAACTGAAGAAAATGGCATCGGCTGCATCTTATATACCCGTCGCACTGACGTCAGGGAGGAGGCGACAGCAACCAACGTCGGACCAAGACTTTGGAACTGTGGCTGACTGCGGGACCACCTGACGGCAGGATAACCCAAGTGTAATGACTGCGGCAGTGTTTACACTCAAACGTCTACATTTATCGTAGGTACAAAACTGTACATGTTAAGTTGTCAATCTCGCCTTCATTCTTGCTGGATGGGTTCGGAGCCGATCCTCGGCTCTGACTCTGCACTTGCTAAGCTCGAGAATCACTTTTACCAGCTCGAGGCAGCCCTATATCCCATGATGCAAGGCGGTAATTACCCAGATCTCGTTTGCCGCTTCGCTCATGAGGTCACCTTTTTTACCAGCTCCTGGTAAGTGAATTTTTCATTACTCTTTTCAGAGATTTAACTACTCCAGCCTTTAAAAATGTTATCCCCTTTTATAGTCAATAGTCCTCGATTCACTTAGACCCTATTCCCTTTAGTTTTTCTCGATCCCTTTATAATTTTTCTGTTAGTCAGGCCTTAGGCCTTTCCCTCCTAAACAATTCTTGTCAGGATTTTTTGCTAGGTGTGTCTGTGTTTTTGTTTAATTAGTGTATTTAAGGACTGAGTGTGTGTGTGATTGTGTTTAAACTCAATCATGTCAAAAGACACTAGGGTCTCAGGTTTTAAGAAGTGTGACTCGTGCTGTCAGAAGATGTCTCTGACAGACGGTCACACTTCTTGTATTTATTGCCTGGGACCCCTACACCTGCAGGACTCCTGTGCTATTTGTCATTCTTTCAGCCAGAGAGTCCTGCAGGAGCGTAGAAATAAGTTGATCCTCAGGGGTCTCCTTAAGCCTGAGAGCTCCCCGGCTAAGGTCGGTTCCGGGAAGCCCTCTAAGCCACCAAAGACCCAGACTTCGGTGTCCAAGTCTGTGGCCTTGGCTCCGACTCCTCCAGAGTCGATATCAGCTTCGTCTGGATCCGATCCTTCCTCCTTGGAAGTTTCTGTATCGGCACCGATACCCTGGCTTCGGCATCCGTGTCGGCTCCGGCTGGAGCCGATACCCTAGCTTCGAAGCATGTTTCGGCTCCGGCTGGAGCTGAGACCTCTCTACCTCAGCTTGGAGCCGACAAGCTGTCGGCTACAACTGGGACCAAAGTTTCGTCTGCTCGATGGCTCCGTCGAGGAAGAGGTCTAGATCTCCTTCACTGGAGTCTATCCACTCGCCTCCGGCCTCCCCCTTACTTTCGGAACGGAGCCATCGGAGCCGATCGTCAAGGTCTTCCAGACTTTCAGACCACGACTTGGAGAGAGTGGTGAGTAGACTACTAAAATCACAGGCATTGGCCCAGATGCTCCATAGCCCATCTCAGCAGACGATCGCTATTCCACACCCTCCCGAGATTCCTCCTTCGACTCTCCTTCAGAGCTCGGAGCCGGAGATTATTGGTACCGTGACTGTTGCGGCTTCGGAGCCGATTCCACACCTTTCGGCTCCGTCGTCTTCGACTCCTATCTCCTCCTCGAGACCTTCCTTGGAGGGATCCGGTCGTCGGGTTTCCCTGGTCGGTTCCGAGGGGGCGAGTGGCATCGGACCCTTGTCCGACCCCGCTCTCCCTCTCTGGGCTTCGGCCTTGGTGAGCTCGGCGCCGACATCTGCTTCGGAGCCTTCCCTTTCGGTGGGGCAGGGGGTCCTTGTTTCTTCGGAGCGGGGTCTCTCGGCCCTCCCTGGGAGGGGAGCCTTCGAGGTGATGAGGAGTGTGCTAGCCCCTGAGCTTAGTCAACAGTCTGTTCCTTTAGCTCCTCCCTTTACGGTGCCTGTAGATGTCTCTTCCCACTCTCTTGCTCCCGGACCCAGAGATCCATCGCCCCAGGTTTCCCCACTGGGAAGAACTTCCTCTTCCGAGGTTTCTCCTGATCCTTCAGGAGAGCCCCCGCGTAAGAGGACCTGCAAGAGGAAGCACTTAGACTCCCCTGAGTCTACAACATCAGATACCAACTTAGATGAGTCGGAGGGGTCCCCAGGATCCCCCTCTGAGGATGTCTTCTTTTCAGACATCCTAGAACTCCTAAAACAGAGGGGAAACTGGCCCTCCATTAATCCCTCCGAGGATGAGTCGGTATACTTGGAGGCTTTTGGATCTCGACCCTCCACCTCCTGGGTGTCTCCGCTTTTCGACCCCCTCATGGATGTGATAGCTCGAAAGGCGTGGGCATCTCCTGATTCTGTGGAACCAGTCCCCAGGAGGCCTTCTAAATTTATCACGTCCCCCACTGAGAAACATTTTCTTACGAAAGGTGTTCCGGTTGATGCCATGGTGGTGGCGGCCGCCACCAAAAAGGAACTTGCAGATCCTTCCGTACCAGTCAATCCTCCTAACAAGGAGTCTAGGACCATGGACAGGTATGGTAAGCGGATGTTTTCCTCAGCAACCTTTGCTATGCGTTCGCTGAATTATTTATGTCACTTCACCCGACTTCAAAGAGACATCCTCAAAGAATTGGGTGAGGTAGTACAGGATCCGTCAGCTGCTGGGGCTCAGGAGAAGATTGCCTCTCATCTTGGAATCCTAAATTCCATTACTAACTCCTCCATACGGCTCATTTCTTATGCAGCCGATGGGGCGAGTAGAGCCGCGAGAACAGGAGTGGCTCTTAGACGTCAGTCCTGGATGCGGCTTTGCAGTTTCGCAGACCCCTTTAAGGCGTCCTTCACAAATTCTCCCTTTGATGGCACTACTTTGTTTGGGCCTCAGGTGAAGGACACATTAACCAGGTGCGAACAAGACGGCAAGACTCTTTCAGCTGTAGGAGTCCGTTTCTCCACCCCTTCTAGACCTTACCCCAAAGGTCAGAAGGGAGGGAAAATGTGGTTCTGGAAATCTCAGGGAGTCACGCCTGACGCACGTGGTCAATTTACCCCCGAGGCAGAGGGGGTAATAACAACAGACGCCGCCCTAGGGGCAGAGGAGGTCTGCAGAACCAGGGCAGCAGAGAGCCTCTCTCTGACAAGCCCTTCCAGCATCTCTGAGGTGTTGCCCGACTGCCCACCCTTGGAGGCAGTCGGGGGGAGATTGTCGCTGTACCCAGAAGCCTGGCTTTCCCTCTCTCAAGACAGATGGGTACAGTCGATCCCCTTCGAGGAAAGCCCCTTCCCTCAAAAAGGTTCCCTTCCAGACGTTCCACCCATTCTAAGGGAGATTGCAAAGCTAGAGGTATCAAAGCTTCTAAGAAAAAGGGCCATCCAACCAGTTCCAACAGATCAATTAGAATCCGAAATCTACTCGAGGTTCTTTTTGGTTCCCAAAAAGACAGGAGACTGGAGACCAATATTAGACCTCAGCAGACTGAACAAGTCTGTCAAAAAGACAAGATTTTGGATGGTCACACTTCAATCGATTTTGCCCTTCCTGGGCAAAAACAACTGGATGTGCTCTATAGACCTTCAGGATGCGTACTATCACATAAAAATCCACAGATGCTCCAGAAGGTTCCTCCGCTTTCGGCTGGGGACCAGTCATTTTCAATTCAGAGCCCTGCCCTTTGGTCTCACTACAGCCCCCAGAGTGTTCACCAAATGCATGGCAGCGGTCACGGCTCACCTGAGACGTCAAGGATTCCAGGTGTTTCCGTATCTAGACTACTGGCTCCTATCAGCCACCACCGGGCATCAACTTCTCCAAGCCAGAGATTATACTCTACGTATAGGAATTTCAATCAACTTCCAAAAGTCTTCCTTATCGCCCTGCCAATCTATTGCCTTTATAGGTGCAAATCTAGACACTACTCGGATGTCAGCAAACCTTACAAGTCAAAGAATCCTAGATATCCAAAACCACGTTCGGATCATCCTATCCAGCAAAAGGGTACAAGCCAGGTTGGTCCTGAAAGTGCTGGGCCTCATGGCAGCTGCCATCACACTTCTCCCTCTGGCCCGTTTTTACATGCGCCTCCTACAATGGATGTTGTTCACTCAATGGTCCTACCAGCAGCTCCCCATGCGTCACAAGATCCTGGTGACACAAACCTGCAAGAGCCATCTATCCTGGTGGACTTCTTCTCCCTAGTCCATCAGGGCAGACCGTTTGTCCTTCCGGCCCCGGTAGCCACGGTCACTTCGGATGCCTCCCTGATCGGGTGGGGGTATTATCAGGGCAGGATGGTTCATGGCACGTGGCAACCGTTCGAATACCACCTGCACATAAATGTCCTAGAGATGAGAGCAGTGCTTTTAACGTTGCAAGCCCTCAACGACTTTCTTCCCTTAGGAACTATTGCAGTTCACACGGACAACATGTCCGTGGTGTGGTACATCAACAAGCAGGGCGGAACCAAGTCCTATCCCTTGTGTCGAGAAGCTCTCAGACTTTGGCAATGGGCGATCTCCTCTCATCAGTTTCTAGTAGCAACGCATATCCCCGGGAGAACCAACATAATAGCGGACAGATTGAGCAGAGCTATTCTCATGCCTCACGAGTGGTCTCTCAAACTTTCCATAGTGGAGGAGATTTTTCAGAAGTGGGGCCGCCCATGCTGCGATCTTTTTGCTACTCCCCAAAACAGCAAATGCCCACACTTCTCTCTTTCCACTTCCGGTCCATCCCCCCAGAGACGCTCTTACCCAAGATTGGCCCCGGGGACTTCTTTATGCTTTTCCCCCCTTTCCGTTGATACCTCAAGTACTCCAGAAAGCTACCATCTTGAGAGCCAAAATGATTCTCATTGCCCCTTACTGGCCTCGACAAATTTGGTTCCCGTTCCTTCATCGCCATCTCATGGTGCAGCCTTGGCATCTGGATCCAATTCCAGATCTTCTGACCCACCAGTCGGGTCAACTGCACCGATCAATTAGTTCCCTCAACCTCACTGCTTGGTTGCTCCACTTCCTTCATTAGCCAGGCTTCCTATGATCTCTAACCCCATTAGAGATATAATAGTAGCTTCTCTAAAGTCCTCTACCAGGAGGATTTACTCTAGTAAGTGGAAATGTTTCTCTTTTTGGGCAAAGTCTAAGGACATAGATCCTTTTACTGCCCCTATTCAATCGGTCTTGGACTTTCTTGCTGAAATTTTTCGCTCTGGTTCTTCTGCTTCCACAGTTAAGGTCCAGTTGGCAGCAATCTCTAATTTCCATGTCGGATTTGCAGACCACAATATCATGTCTCACAAACTTTGTAAAGCTTTTCTCAAAGGGGTGTTCCTTCTTAAGCCCCCTGTTAGAGATCCTCCACCACAGTGGGACCTAAATTTAGTGCTGGCATCCTTGATACTTCCCCCTTTCGAACTGGCTGCTACATGCTCATTAAAATGTCTTTCTTGGAAGACTCTCTTTAGTTGCTATTACTTCGGCTAGGAGAGTGTCGGAACTACATGCCCTCTGTGTTCGTACCCCTTACTTGGTCTTCCACAAGGATAGAGTGCCCTTAAGAACCAATCCATCCTTTTTGCCCAAGGTTGCTTCTAAAACAAATTTAAATCAATCCATTGACCTTCCTGTATTTTTTCCCAATTATTCTAACAGGGCAGAACAAAAACTGCATTGCCTAGATGTTCATCGCCAACTCAGATATTATTTGGACAGAACAAAGCAATTTAGGAAATCTGATCAGCTTTTTCTTTCCTATGCTGAAAATAGGAAAGGTCTTCCTGTTTCTAAAGTAACCTTATCCAGATGGCTATCGTCCACCATTTCTGACATTTATCAGCTGAGGGGAAAACAGCTGATCTCAAAACCTAAAGCGCATTCTACTAGAGGTCTAGCCACATCTACAGCTTTTCAGGCTAGACTACCCTTGGACACTATTTGTGCAGCAGCCACTTGGGCCACTCCTCATACCTTCATTTCTCATTACAAATTGGATCTGGCCTCCAGGGACAGGGCAAGTTTTGGTTCCACAGTTCTCAAGAGTCTGTTCCATTGAGCCACCCAGGATAGGGGTGCTAGGGACGCATCCAGCAAGAATGAAGGCGAGATTGACAACTTAACATTTAGAAGTTATGTACCTACCATAACGTTCCATGTTAGTTGTCTTCTCTCGCCGCCTTTCTTGCGTCCCTCCCTCCTGTCCCCCTAGCCTGGACAGACCTTGTTTTTTTCCCCTTCTCGGAGAGATTGTTCTCCCTTGGACACCAGTTAGCTTGGGATCTCTGTTACCTGGTTCCTCTTACAGTCTTCTAGGCTAATTATTCTGCTTTCCTTGTAGAAAGATTGCAGGCAGTTTTCCTCTAGATACCAAATGAGATCTGGGTAATTACCGCCTTGCATCATGGGATATAGGGCTGCCTCGAGCTGGTAAAAGTGATTCTCGAGCTTAGCAAGTGCCGAGTCGGAGCCGAGGATCGGCTCCGAACCCATCCAGCAAGAAAGAAGGTGAGAGAAGACAACTAACATGGAACGTTATGGTAGGTACATAACTTCTAATTTATTGCTGTATCTGCAGAAAAATCTTCTAAGTAGTTACCTTCTGCTGCCCTTTATCCAACTGATAAAGACAGCAAATTTATGGATAGACTGGGGGAAAAGGTATATACCTCTTCTACTCTGGCAATTAGGGCCTTGAACTACCAGACACACATGGCTAGGTATATTTTAGACACCATTTCCAAAGCCTCTACCCTTCTGTCAGAGGTACAGGATTCCCCTATAAAAGCACAAGTTAATTCCCTTCTCTCCCCAGCATCCTAAGTAACCAGGCACTCCATTAAGTGCAGTTAAGATGCTGTGGAAGCCTCATGTAAATCAGCAGCCTCAGGATCAGTACTAAGACGTTATTCCTGGGTAAGGCTTCAACCTCTCCCCATGGATGTTCAGACTAAATTACTGGATGCATCCTTGGACAGTAAGGCCCTTTTTTGACAGGCTTCTGCTAAGCTTCTTAAATCCCTGCAAGAAAAGGGAAAAGAATTGCAGAACTTTAAACACCTTTCGATATCCCCTATTCCTATATACCACAGGAATTACCCACAGAAGCCCTCCTTTGTTAGAAGGCAGTCCTTTCTTTCAGCCCCTCAATCAAAAGGACATAGACAACCCAAGAAAAATTCTACTCCCAGATTTCCCACCAGTTCCTTTACTGCATCCTTTCAGAGTCAGTCTGACCAATACAGACCACCTCCACTGTGACTCACCCCCCTTGCATCCAAAAACACCCTTATCCCTTCACCTCACACTATCCCTACCCTACTGGCGGAGAAAAACAGTAGAAGCAATGGGTCCTTTCTATCATCCAGACAGGATATTTCATGACCTAGTGGACGCTCCCACCTTTTCAAGGTAACCCTCAGCCACCAAGAAACCAAATCCACCTATTCCCAGACATCATTTGTCAACTCCTAAGCCAGGGCACCATAGAACAGGTGTTCACCCCACAAAGAAATACAAGCTTTTACTCCAGGATGTTTCTTGTGCCAAGAAAAGATGATCCTTGGAGACCTATCCTAGACCTATCCTTCCTAAACCTCTTCCTCCACGTTCCCAGCTTCAAAATGATCACCTTACCCCTTCTGTTAACACTAATTTCCTCTCAGGCATTCGTGGTAGCCCTAGACTTGAAGGATGCCTATATCCACATCCCTATCCATCCAAATTACAGGAAATTCCTGAGATTTGCAATAGGCTGCTATCATTTTCAATTCTCTGCCTTTCCCTATGGTCTCTTCATTGCTATTCGAGTGTTTACAAAGTGCCTAGCCCCCTTCATTGTCAATGCAGGACACAGGGTATACAGATATACCCATACCTAGATGACCTGCTCATCCTTCATCAAGACTACCAAGGTCTACTACTTCACCTACAACAGGTGTCTTCTATCCTAACCCAAATGAGGTTCACCCTAAATCTAGGAAAATCACATCTGACTACATCTCAGGACTTGGTTTTCCTGGGATGCAGAATCAGAACAGACTGCATGAAGGCCTTCATCCCAGACAAAAGGATCCAGGAACTCTGCATTTACTTGAGTCAGATCCTTGCACAGTCCTCCTTGACAGCTCGAGAATTCCTGAGTATGTTAGGCCACATGGCATCTCTAATACCCATGTTACCTCTGGCAAGACTCCACATGCGACAAACCCAGTGTGTCTTAAAAAAACTGTGGAGCCAACATTACCAAACCATGGATTTACCTCTTCTACTACTCCTGTAAATAAAAAAGGAAATCCATTGGTGGGTCTCAACACTGCAGCTCAACCTGGGAACCCACCTTCAGGTTCCAGCCCCACAACAACAGGTCTCCACAGATGCTTCAGACCTCAGGTGGGGTGCAGTGCTATTAACAAACCAACAGCAATTCACAGTCCAAGGCAAACGGTCCACTCAAAGGCAGAAGGACCAAATTAGCATCAAGGAAATGAGGACATTGCTATTAGCCCTTTTAACATTCAAACCCACTATCCTGCCAGAAACTCTGAAAGTAATCACAGCCAGTATGATTGTCCTGTAGTATATCAGCAAGCAAGCAGGGACCAGGTCGTACCCTCTATGCAGCTTGGCCATCCAGATTTGGAACTTGGCAACTTCTCTCCAGGTCCACCTGACAGCAATATATATCCCCTCAGCAGAGAATGTTATGGCAGAACCTCAGCCCCCTTTCACGAATGGATGCATCAGAGAGAGGTTTTCCTGGACCTGATTCACAGGTGTGTATTCTACAAGCAGACCTCTTTGCCTCCCCACAGAGCAAGCAGATGCCCAGCTTCTGCACAAGGGACCCACACCCACAAGCGTGGAAAGTGGACTCATTCTCTTTTTCATGTATCTTTACGCCTTCCCTCCTTTCACACTAATTCAGAAAGTCCTCCTGAAATTTCAGAAGGACAAACCCAAAATCCTGCTGGTGACCCCCATTTGGCCAAGACATCATTGGTTCCCCCTCCTGCACTTACTAGCCAAGGACAATCACCACAGGTTACCCCACCGATTAGACATGCACAGGACAAGAGATCCCTACTTCACCCGCAGGTCAACAACTTGAAATTGACTTTATGGCTAATAGGATTTTAATCCCTTACAGATACCTATATTCTGAGGATGTACTCCATGTTCTGCAGGAGGACAGAAAACCTAGTACTAGGAGAAGCTATATAGCAAAGTTGCACATATTCTCCAAGTGGTGTCAAAGGAATAAGCAGGACCCTCTTTACTACTCTAATACCAAGGGCTCTTTCCTATTTGTGTGAGCTACTTCACTCAGGACTAACCTATTCTTCAGTTAAAGTCCACTTGTCTGCTATTTCTGCTTGTCTACCCATTTCACCCCCTCTGGAATCCAGACTGGAAGTCGTTTTTTCTGAAAGGAGTTCTCCACATCAGACCCCCCCCCTGGAAACCCATTCCCCCTCATTGGGACCTAAATTTCATGTTAGAAGAACTAACCTTACCTCCTTTTAAACCAGCTCACTCAGTTTCCCTAAAGCTATGTACCCTGAAAACAGTTATGCTACTAGCCATTACATCCGCCAGGAGGGTCTTTGAAATACAAGCCCTTATGGCCATCTCTCCTTACCTTGTTTTCTATAAGGACAGAGTGGCTCTCAGGACTAACCCTTCCTTCATGCCCTAAGGTAGTTAATGAAATGTCCTTAACTCAAACCATTAACCTATCTGTTTTATACCCTCATCCACAAAACGCTTCAGAAAAGACCCTACATTCCCTGGATGTATACAGACAACTCGGATATTACTTAGAGAAAACTAAATCTATTAGGAAATCTGACCAATTATTCATTTCATTCCATCCTAGAGCCCTTGGGAAGGCTGTCTCAAAACAGACCATTTCCTCATGGATCTTCAAATCCATCTCCTTGTGCTACTCCCATCATGGGACATCCCTACAAGGTCATGTTAAACCTCACTCTACCAGGGCAGCTGCCTCCTCTACTGCCTTTTTCAAAAGCATAGACTCCACCTCCATTCTAGAAGCAGCCACTTGGACCTTGGTACACACCTTCACCAAGCACTACAAGCTCGACATGTCATCTCGAGTAGGCTTTGTCAGGAGAATCCTCCAGGGCCTACTTGACCACGGAAACCCTTCCTCCACCCAGGTTCATACTTAAGCTCTGGTACTCTCCCTGCTGTTATGAGTACTGCAACATGAGAATAGGACATAGAATAGTTGTGTAAGAACTTACCATAACCTTAGATGTCCGTCTCTTCCATGTTGCAGTATTCATTCCCACCCCCTACCCCATGTTTCTCACTGACCTTAAATCCATGTACTAACTATGAACACATAGTCATCTTTTTCCCAAGCCTCAACTCTCCTCTACACAGACTAGCCACTCCCTGTGCATGGCCTACATGAAGGTCTCTTACTGGGACCCTCATTGTTAACCCACAGAAGCACTACTGTATGTGTCAAAACTATTCTGATGAGGGTATGAGCAGACGTCACTTTTGTACCTAATGTCGGTTTATGGCCCTGTTAGGGGATGTCACACGTACCCGCCTGCTACAAAGACTTTGGTATACTGGCCGGACGGTGGCACTGCAGGTAGCAACTCCCTACTGTTATGAATACTGCAATGTGGAAGAGAAGGACATCTAAGGCTATGATTAAGTTCTTACACAACTATTCATTTCTTTGCCTAAGAATTCTGGACAAAGCCAAACATAATGGGGCAACAAATTTAAAATATAATTTTATCTGTTAACCAGGAAAACACGCATTTAACTACAGGACACAGTTCATTAATAACTCAAAGCCTTAAGTGCCTGTCAACTCTAATACAAAGTTTATAAAATAGCAGGTGCTGCTTGGACATGCATTTTCTGCACAATAAGAACTAAAAAAATGACTGCCATTATTGACCGACTGTAAATCTTTGTCATTTACTAGAAAAAAAAAGTTAATGAGGGCATGGGCATAAATGTGAGGCAAAAAAGAATTAAGAAACAAGACTACTGTAGTTCTATTAATAATTAAACAGTTGGCAAGCACCAACTCTAACCTTCCACTCTACACCATCCAAGTAATGTATGCATTTCTGCAAATGTCAGCTTAGTATCATAAGGGAAGAAAAACAGTGCACAGTTAATATTAGAAAACCAAACAAAGGTACTAAAAGCAAGTAACTGCAGTGTTGAGGAATCCGGTGGGGTACAGGGCCCATTTGTAATACCTCACTAAAATATAGATAATGTAACTAAGCAACATATAAAAAAGGATATGTGAAGAACAGGACACCATCTGATAATACAAGGCATGCATCTTGGGAGGAGATTTGCAATAAAACATTAATTAACTGAGGAGATAGTAATATGATTCAGGGAGCTTGTACTACTCACAGAGGGTATGAAGTCTGGAACTCAAATGTCTGTCATTGTTTTCTAACTTCAGTCTTTAATGATTTGCCACTACTTTGCCAAAAAAAAAACACAATTTTATGACGAATGGAAAAAATCTGGAGCTTCTGTAAAAATGTATCCAGTTGATAGGTTTGACTTCCCTCAATATGTTGTATTGTTTAAAATGGTTCTTACTTTGCTGTTCTTTGATTTTTGCTATGACATTACTACATTGTTTGTTGTTTTTTATTACTTGTTTTGTTGTTGCCTATGTAGCCTGGGCCATGCCTGAAAATTTCTTTGAACCAATGTCCCCATTCCATTATCAGGTGGTAAATAGCATAAAAATATAAAGGAGCAATGTAATCTTTAACATAGTTGACATAAGCTAAGGGCTTTGTGTGTCATCCACAAAATACAAGGCTTGAGCCTGACCACTGGCTAATGCCTATGCAGAGTTTGCATGTGGTTTCTGTACAGTACTTCCCACCTCCCAAAACATGCTGGGTGTTTTCACCTCAGACTCACCATAAAAAAATGCCTGGAGTCAGGGGTAGCACCACAAACTGTAGGTAGTCCCTGTTGAGGTGAGAATTGTAAGACTAACTGCTTTGGACATTAACTGTGATGTGCAGTATCCTATAGATATGAGATCACTGATCACAGACTACACACCATGCCAGAGCTAGCCACTCAACAATGTAAAAATTGGCTTGTTCGTGAGCTGGTCATGTTGACTAATGTTGCCAAATGGGTTGCAGGACTGGCCTACTCCAAGCTTCACCAGGTACCATGATTATTGGCTAAGGGGCCTATGTGTCCTGTATGTCAGTGTGCCTTCCATAATAGCAGCCCTAGTTAAATAATTTATTTATTTTTACATTTGTTTACAGGGAAAGTCCAACTTGGAATGAAGCCAATTTTCAGTGGAGGCCCGGGGAGAACACTCCAAACGCATGTTTTTGAAACGTGGGAGGTACCGGAGTACCTGGAGGAAATCCACAGGAACGCAGGGAGGACATGCAGACTCCACACAGAAGGCACTCCATCCGTGAATCGAATCAGGGAACCTCTTGCTGTGAGGTGACAATGCTGTCACTGCACCACTGTGCTCTCCAAAAGACAACTCTACCAAATTTCGAACCCAGGACTCTGAAATGCAGTCAGAGCAACACACCACTAGGCCAACTCTGCTCTAAATAATAAGCTACTGGATAGGTGTCTGGTTACCTATCTTGGGTTGTCTAGCATATCACCAGATCGTCAGTAAAGGTGTTGATGCTCAGTGCTGCAAGTCTAAACAAAAAAATCCACTCATACAAGCTCTTCTCATCTGTGTAGTCACTTACTCAATGGTTTAAAGCCACAAATAGCACATTGGCAGTGCAATGCTATAATGCCTTCCACACATTTGGATCAGCTACTGCACAGACAGGGGCTAAAGGTGGAGGTGTTTCGATTTACATTCAAAATAAATATAACTCAAGGCTGTTCAAACAGGACAATGCACTTGGGCTTCTCCATATTCAAATAACCACAGATAAAAATCACATACCTCTTCCTTGCAAGCTATAGGTTCCTCTTTATGGCCCAGGAAACCCATAACATGTGTTTAAACTTAATGGAAACACTCGTCATCCAACCCAATACCATATTCACGGGTGACTTTAATTATCCCAGTATTAACTGGGAATCATGTATGACAGTAAACGTGGAGGCCAAACAGGCATGCAGATATAATGGGTATGGTCTTCACTAATGTGGGAGAGTGCTGCACACCCCCTATTGTAATGTCCTGTCTGACAAGGTCACATCACAAAATGGTCTTTGAAGTAAAAATAAATCTTGGACCTGCAGCTAAGTCAGCAATGTTCAAGAACTATTCAAAGACTAACTTTCTACTATTAAGTGATAATCTGGCAACATTTCAAGTCCCCCAAAAAATGGAGAAAGCTGCTGCCTATGCAGAACTGTTCACTGAAACTCTATACAAGCATTTACTAGCTGTGTAGAGGCAACTGTACATACCAGGAAGAACAGAACTAACTCAAAGAACAAGATCCATGGTGGAATCACAATATCAATAGGCTGTATAGAAAAAAAAAAGAGAAAATCCCTGCAAAAATTAGTTGATGTAGCACCCAGAAGAATAAAAGAACTTTTACGCTATACAAACAACTCAGAGGACAAATAAAGTTTAAAAAAGCCAAATTTGCAGTAAATTTGGCCTTCCAGGCCAAGGACAACCACAAAGCATTCTTTAGCTATGTCTGCAATCTCAAAGGCAATACACAACTGTGAGTGCACAGCTCATTGTCAATGGAGCCGCCTATACTGACCCTGTAGGGTCCAAATAAAGAGATATGTCAGCAAGCAAAGGAGAGCAGTGTTGCTGAAATTTAATTCATCCTCAAGTCTTGGTGAGTACTGTCACAAGGTGGACCCTGTTTTTCACAAAATCTCAGCAAGACAACGTTGATATATAGACTGCATTTTATATAGCATATATCATGGACAGAAGTAGGTTAAAAATTAAAAAAGATAGCTGGGTGCACAAGACCCAGGACAAAAAAGTGCCCATTCCTGGTAGGTGAACTGGTGCCAGGACTGGAAAAACTGACAGTGAAGAATCTTCAAGACACTGAAACATTCCTACAATTGGGCTAAGGCCGGCCCAGGGGAAGGATGCCCCCTCCCCCTACAACAAGGAAGTAGCAGTCCACAAAAATCACAAAAACTGATCATCCAAAAAAGAGCTATAAAGAAAATAGAGTGGACTATTGAGGATAAGAAATAAATATCTTTATTACTATTATGCAAGAAGCCCAGAATTTCCAGACACAAGACATACAAAAAGATTGAGAGAAATTATAGGAAAGAAAAATACTTCCACAAGAAAAACTGTCAGAAGCTTCAAATAAAAAATTGTTTTCGTTAATCAACAGATTTATGAAAAACATTATAGAGCAAGAAACTTTGATATCATTGTAAAAAGAAGCATCTCAGGAAGTGTAAAAATATAAAGAACAAAACTTAAGAGATTTTTGAAAGATATAAAAAAGAAATACGGATATGGAAAAGAGAGATCTGAAATTATGCAATATTTACAGAAAGGAGAAAGCCAAATTAATCGATACAAAAAAGGCAGCCCCAAAGATATCCATTGAGAAATACAGACAAAGGCATCCAGATATGGAAAATTTCACAATAAAAAATAAGATCACAAAGTGGGAATGTAGAACAGAAGATTAGTAAAGTAGAAGTTAAAAAAAATATATAAGTTGAAGTTATGGAAAACTTGTAAAGTGAAGGATCTGGTGTAGAAAGTGTAAAAAGAAGTTATGTCTTACCATAACGTTCCATCTGTGGTGTCGATCTTCACCAATCCTTGACAGTGGGTTCAGTTCCAAACCTCGGAACCAACTCAGCCATTATTCCAGCTCGAGCTCTCCAAACTCTCGGGCCAGGCACTACCCATAGTGCTCTTCACAGAGATTACCACAGATAGAGTTTGCCAAATAAGTAGTATATAGAAAAAACAAAATATGGTTAACTTTAGAAAATATACAGAAAGAGGCCATATACGAGTCCTTAAAGGGAAACTAGCTGAGGACTAATCTGATCTCCTAAGCATCTCAGGATGGGGGAAGGTGGGTGGGGATGTCAAGGATTTGTGAAGATTGGCAACACAGATGGAACATTATGGTGAGATAACTTCTTTAACTGATGTTGTCAATCTTCACCCAATCCTTGATAGTGGGACAGAATCCCCAGCTACTTTAGCCTTGGGAGGTCTCGGGGAAGAATATTCCTAAGCACCATAGAGCCAAAGGATGCTTGACTCCTCGAGACCTGATAGAATTTGTAATGAGTGATAAAGGTATGATGAAAAGATCATGTGGCTACTGCACATATGTCTATGGAAGCTCTGGCATGAAAAACTGTTGAATTTGCCCCAGCTCTAGTTGAATGGGCTTGAACTAGTTTGGGAACTTGAAGTCCTTTAGAATGATAGATGAACATGATGCAGTCTCTGAGCCATTTAGCTAAAATAACCTTAGCAAATGGATTACCCATATGGAGGGAAGAGTATGCTACAAATAACTGATCCGATTTTCTAAATTCTTTAGTTCTATGAAGATAAAAATGTAGTTGTCTGTGTACATCTAGTAAATGAAGGACATATTCCCCTTTGTTAGAAAAATTAGGGAAAAAGACTGGTAGTAGTGACTTATTAATGTTGGTTTCAGAGACTATCTTTGGTAGGAAGGATGAAATTGTTCTGAGTGTGACTCTACCTTTATGAAAAATTAGGTAGGGTGATTTGCATGATAGGGCCTGAAACTCGGAAATCCTTTGTGCAGAAGTAATAGCCACCAAAAATAACTTCTTCCAGGATAATTATTTCTAATCACAAGATGCTGATGGTTCAAAGGTGGTCTTAGTAAGAGCTTGAAGAAAAATAGTCAGATCCCAAGGGGGAGTTGGCTCTTTAAATGGGGGGTTTTAGTAGCAAGAGTCCCTTCAAGAAAGCTTTACAAAGCTTGTGAGACATTAGAGGAGAGTCATTCCAGCCTGAATGGAAATTTGAAATTGCTACCTGATGAACTTTTATCGTAGATGCAGAGGAACCAGATTGGAAAAGTGTGTTTAGAAAATCCAGAACTTCATGAATGGGACTGGTATAAGGGTCCAGTCCTTTATTCAAGGCCGAGCTAGTAAATTTTTCCCATTTGCCTTGATACAGTTTTCTAGTAGAAGGCTTGTGATGAGCAGTAATAATACATTGAACAGGAGAAGAAAGGAAAGGATGCCTAGCAATTATGGGAATTGGAGAAGTCATGCAGTGAGCTTGAGATGTTGGAGATTTGAATGAACCATGCCATCTGGGTGAGTTGGCAGATCTGGAACTGGGTCCAAAATCCATGATTTCTGTATCAGATGAGGTCAAAGGAAGGGAAACCTAACTTGTCGAAGCCAGAAGGAAGCAATGAGGATTATGAATTCTATGTACTTTTGGCTTTCTTTAGGAATTGTGATAAGAGGAGTTGAAAGAAAGGCATATAACAGACCGGGAGGCTAATCATGGAGAAGAGCATCTCTGGGTGGCTCCCTCAGAGGGGGGGGATTAGAGCAAAGTAATTTCTGCACTTGTTCAGGGGAGAGGTGAAGAGGTCGCAGCAAGGTTGGCCCCAATGGCGAAAAATCTTGTTGCCACTACAGGATTCAGAGACCACTCATGAGGCATGAGAATAGTCCTGCTCAATTTGTCCGCTATCACATTGGAACTTCATGAAATGTGCGTTATCAGAAAGCAGTTGTAAGAAATCACCCATTCCCAAACTCTGAGTGCTTTTCAACAAAGTGGGTAAGATTTGGTTCCCTCTTTGTTTATATACCAGATACTGACATGTTGTCTGTCTGAATAGCCACTGTCCCCAGAGGAAGGGCATCTTGGAATGCTTACATCGCTTCAGCACTGCCCTCATTTCCAGAACATTGCTGTGCAAATTGGCCTCCAGTTGGGATCACGTGCCTTGCACTGTCTTTCCCAGATAATGCTGCCCCCACTCTATCTGGGAAGCATCCATGGTGACTATGGCTTGGGGCTGAGGAAGAATGAATGGCCAGCCCAAGAGGATCTGGTCAGAATGCCAATACCATTTGAGATCCTGTTTGCAGCAGCTGGTACTCATAACTAGATGAGACATTGGATGATGTATCAGAGACCATTGGGATGCTAGTAACCACTGCAGAATTCACATATGAAACCTCGCTAGAGGAACCAGGGTGATTGATGCAGTCATGGAGCCTAAGGTTTGAAGAACAAGTTTTGCTGGAACCCTGATGCTCCGAAGAATTTGCCTGACTTGAACTCTGATACGTTGTAGTCTTTCTGGAGGTAGGGATGCAATCCCTGTATAGTGTCCAAGTCAGCACCGATGAAATCCAGTTGCTGAGAAGGTTGAAGGCTGGACTTTTCAAAATTTATCATTATGCATAGAGACATACAAATATTTATGTTGTAGTCTCTTGCCTTTTCTAAAAGACTCATGGTGGTAGCAGTGAGGAGCCAGTCTTAGAGATACGGAAAGACTCAAAAACCTTGCAGTCTGAAATGAGCTGCGACCACTGCCATGCATTTGGTGAACACCCTGGGGGCTGTGGTGAGACAAAGGGCAATGCTCTGAACTGGTAATGACTGGCTTCTAGCCGGAAGCGTAGAAACCTCCTGGAGCTTTTTTCCAATTTTATGTGGTAATAAGCACCTTGGAGGTCTATCAGAGCACATCCAGTTGCCTTTTTCCAAAAATGCAAATATGGATTGGACTGAGACCATCCGGAATTTGGTTTGCTAAACTGCCTTGTTGAACTGGCTGAGATCCAAAATGGGTCTAAAGTCCCCTGTTTTTTTTGGGCACTAAAAAGAATCTTGAGTAAACCCCCGAGCCTGTTTGGCCTGAAGGGACTTTTTTTCTAGCAGTTTTTTGAATTTCTAAGACTGCTGCTTACCTTTGGGTGGAACATCTGGGAGTTTTTTCTGTGGTTTGGGACTTAAACAGTGGAATTTTGTAACCTCTGGATATTATCCCCTGCACCCATTTGTCCAAAGTTATTAATTGCCAGGCAGGTAGTTGCAAGTTATAATTGCTCTCCGACTGCCTCCAGAGAAAGGCAATTGGGCCCCCCTTTAGGGATGCTGATAGGAAGTTCCAGAGAGAGATTTTTTGGACCCCTGATTCTGCAGTCCATTTCTGCCCCTAGGTCATCATCTTCCATTGCTTCCCCCTCTGCCCCAGGATAAGTCTTTGCCTCATTAGTCTTGTAAAGGCCCTTTGGATTTTTTTAACCATAGTCTCCCACTTCTTTGGTTCCTAGAATAAGGCCTCTGTGGAGTGGAAAAATGTATGGCTATGGCAGATAAGGGTCTTACCATCTTTCTCGCATCTGGCTAGTGTGCGTTATACCTTTGGGCAAAAAGGGTGGATCTTTCAAAAGGAGAATTGACGTATGATGCTTTAAACGTCTCCTCAAGGTCACACAAGCGCATCCAGGAATGCCTTTTAATGGCTGTGCCTAAACCCGCTACTCTAGTCATCCTTTCAGCTGCATGAGCAATGAGCCTTATGGGTGAGTTGGAGATGGTATCAACGGTTGCAAGCTGAGAGGAAACTTTGACATGGACCCTTTCAGTCACTGCTCCTAAGAGCGTATTTGAAACTTCTTTAATCAAATCTCCGTGTAATCTGGTATAGTGTGACATATAATCCAAGGACCTTATAGTGAAGGTCATTGAAGCATAAACATGCTTCCCAAATCTATCTAATGTCCTAGACTCCGTTTTAGGAGAATGGATAGTCTGACTACCTTCAGCGAGTTCCTTTTTTGTGGTGACCACCATCACCATGGCATCAACAGGAATCCCTTCAGACCAATGCGGTGCATCTTTAGGTGCTGATAAAATCTGGTCAGGTCTCTTGGGGATTATGGAGTCAGGCATCTTCCATGCCTGCTGAGTGAAATAGATGGCTGGGTATGAAAAGCCTCCAGGTATACTGATTCCTCCGAGTAAGGTTGAATGGAAGACCAGCCATCCCTCTGTTTTAGGATTCCTAGGATGTCAACAAAGGAAACATCAGGGCATGACCTGGGGGGAACCTCCCCCCTTATCAAAATCAGTATCTTCTGTGAAGGACTCTTTTCCGAGAAGACCAGGTGCTTCCTCTTGCATTTCTTCACAGGGACTTCCTCTGGGGATGATCCGGGAAAGTGTCCGAAGAGGAGACCACTAAAGTGAGAGTCACCTGGGACTTTTGTGCCCTCTGTCCTGGGGGTGAGACTGATGGTAGCTCAGGTCCAGAGGAGGTAGAAATCTGTTCTGACAGGGATGGCAAAGACTGAGAGTCCCCAATGGACAATGCCTTCTCCATTATCCCAAAGGCTGCCCCCCATAGATAGATGGGAGCCCGGAACTGAAAAGGACTCCTTCAGAACCAGGGTCACACCTCACACTGAGGAAGCAGCCTCTGGAACAGAAGCCTGGGTTGATCCAACAAAGGCCAAGGTGCCAAGAGACATGGATGGTTCCTAGTGAAAAGAAATCGATCTAAGCCCCTTGGACCCAACCAGAAAAATCATGACCAGTGGAGACCTCCAGTAGCAAAGGCTTGGAGGAACTCAAGACAACTCTCAGAACCAGAGATGAGGATGCTACCAGAAGTGAAGCAGTCAACGCTGGAGGGGTCAGAACCGAGAGAGCCCCAAGATCTTGATAGGAGTTGGAGGAGGAGGGTACGGAGGATTTATAGCTAGGCTAGTTTGAAGGCCAGTGTGGCTATGAACTGAGGCTAACCCCCTTGCCGCCAGGAGCTGATCCACCAGTCTTAATATATTGGCCTTAGAAAGACTGTGAGTAGATCGAATAGAAGATGAGTGAGATCTGGGGGGGGGGGGGTCTTACTTCAATAAATTGGCTGGATGGCATGTCTTTGAATGGGTCAGTGGAATTGGAGTATTTAATTCCTAGTAGCTGAGATAGCTTCAGCACAGCGGAATCTGTCAGTGCAGGAGTTGTTTTCAGTTCGGAGGGGAGCTTGGGTCTTGAACCAGATAAATCCTCCAGTGCTGAGGAGCTCTTTGGTACCGAGGATGACTTATGCAACTTCTTAGTTGGTTCCGAAGACCTTGGAACCGAAGAAGACCTTTTCCTTGAAACAGAGGAAGATGATGAGGAAGTGCTAATTTCAGGTCTAGGCTCAGATAACGCCTCGTTGAAATTAGTTTTAAGAAATCCTTTTAATATTAATTTGTTCTTTCTTTCTTCAAGTCAGGGTTCATGTGGAGAACCCGTGATTTCCCCAGGCAATAGACACATAATGAAGGATTGTCAGAATTAGGCATCTTGCCTTCACAATTTTTGGCACCTTTTAAAACATGAGTGCCTTTACTAGACTTGGTAGGAGAAGGTTGCTTTGGATCAACCATTAAGTAGGAATAACCATAGCAACAGCTGTGTGACAAAGGAGATAGAGATGAACAATTCAAAGGATTTTTTTTAAATGAAAGAAAAATTACAGGAAAAAAATGTAGAAAAATACCAGCAGTGGTAAAATAAAATACCCAAAAGGTAATAGGAAGAAAGTACCAGCAATGGTGCTTAAATTCTGCCAATAGTAGGAAAGGAAAAGAAGCAGGATAAAGTTAAGAGGAGCAGGTAGATAGTATGAGAGGGAACTAGACAGTAAATTATTTATAAAGAATAAATTAAAAGAGGAAGAAGTATTAAAGGATTACTCACTGTTATAGCCAAGGCTCTAGAGAAGGAAGCTAACACGTCTGGTCCTCGAAGTGGCAAAGCAGATTGGAGTAATCTCTGTGAGGAGCATTATGGGCAGTGCCTGGCTTGAGAGTTTGAAGATGTGGCCAAGTCGGTTCGGAACCAAATTCACTGTCAAGGATTGGGTGAAGATTGACAACATCAGATCACAAGTTACATCACAGCAGTACAGAATGTGCCCCCAAGTAAGGAGAATAAGGAAGATTAGGAGACATTTGAAGAAGAAATATGGACATGCGAAAGAAAAACAGTTTAATATGGTGCAATATTTATGTAAAGGAGAAAGCAAAACTAAAAAATACAAAAACAGCAGCACCAAAGATGTTTGAAGAGAAGTATAGACAAAGGCATCAGGACATAGTAAATGTTACAATACAAAAAATAAGAGAACAAAGAAGAAAAGTAGACAAGAGGATAAGTAATGGAGAAGTTAAAGTAGTAGAAAAGGAGGTTATGGAGTACCTGTGAGGTGACGGATTTAATGTAGAAAATCTAACTCAGAAAACACCACAGCAAGATCAAGTAATGGATCCCCAAATTAAGGAGAAACCAGTGGAGGTCAAGGGAAACAGGTACTGACTTTGAGTGAACATGGGCAACATTCTTGGCTAGGCTTATTAAAAGGGCCTCCCGGACAATATACAAGTATCATCCTATGAACCAGAAACATCTCATTACTTGCCATGTGATGATACTTTGGAGTCTTCTAAAGGACACCAGTACAAATGTTCAGTTGAGGTTGCACAGCAAGGGCAGGAACAGAAAACTGGCAACTCTGATGTAGTCAGAGTTGTGGAGGGAAGGCCATTCAGTTTCCATATACAAAGCAATGGATGACACAGGATGAAACTGAAGAGAATGTGGCACAGGAAGATTATCTCCATATTTCTATAGAATGCCCACAGGAAGTAGAAAACAAAGAATGTGCTCCCAATTTAGAACAGAATTATCTAAAAGAAGAGTTGCTTGATTTAATAGAGAAGGACAGACATACTAAGATCAATGAAAGAAATAGACTGCAGAAAATAAATAAAACCCAAAAAGTTACAAGTTGGATAAAACAAAGGAGCACAGTAATTAGGACTGTCCATAGAAATTCATGCAACATAACAGATTTAAACAGGATATATTACTGTGCAGCTAAATTAACAGATTAAGTCCTACCACAAGAACACAGGGTAATAAGGGAAAGGAAGGGAAGAAATTGAATGCCACCATGGAAGTATCGAATAGTGAAAACTATAAAGTAAGACAAGAAGTGATACTGTTGGAAGAGTATAGGAGAGGGACCAGATCAACAAAAATACTCAGATGTGATAAAACTAATGAGCAGTATCAGAACAGATCAGGATCTGTCACGCACTTCCACAAATAAATTAAAAATATCAGCACATGCAGAAAAACTTAGACGATATGCAGATAAATATAAAGGAAAAGTACAAAATAAGCAATTTATTGATGACCCAAAAAAAATTTTATAGAGAATTGTGAAACAAGGTAAAATGAATTGAAACGCCTCCAAAAGAAGAAGAAAGAGATATGTTTTGGAGAAATTTCTATGAAGACCTTGTGGAACATAAAGATGCTAAATGGATAGAAGAAGTAAAAGAAAAGAATAAGAAGTTCAAATTTATAGGATACAAAATGGGATGAAGAAACAGCCAGAGAAATTGAAATAACTTGATAAAATCTCCCAACCAGAAAATCCCAGGGTCAGATGCAGTACCTAACTTCTGGCTAAAAGTATTAAATTCTTTACATGAAGATTTAGCCATGAGTAAAAATTATTTATATGCGCACCCAGAACAGACACCAGCCTGGTTAACAAGAAGAAAAACAATGCTGGTACTTAAGAGCAAACTTGCAAGCTATCCTAAAAACTATAGACCAATAACTTGCCTTCAGGCACTGTATAAACTTTACACTATAATTGAAGGAGATACGAGTTTATAGTCATTTAGAAGAAAACTCAAAGCAAGGCAATAGAGCAGAAAGGTAAAAAAAAAAAAAAAAAAAAAGAAAGTCTTACGGAATAAAGGATCATTTGCTTTTAAATACATTCATAATGGGAAATTGTAAAAAGGGGGAAAGTCTAAGTATGGCATGGATAGACTACAAAAAAGCATTTCACAGTATCCCACATTCACGGATAAAGTAGTGCTTAAAATGTATACACCCTACTCTGATTGATTACATTACAATGACCATGTAAGAGGCAAACCACTTAGCAGTTAAGGCATGATAAAGGAAAAATTACTATTCCATGGATACAAATTCAGAGAGGGATATTCCAGGGTGACTCACCAGTCCTATTCTGTCTTGCCGTTAATCGATTAAGTTGTCTACTTGACAGATTAGGTCATGGCTATAACTTGGCTCGAAGAAAACAACAGTGTAAAGACTTTGCATCTTCTTTTTGTAGATGATTTAAAACTGTATAGCTCATCAAATGAGGAAAATAAAGCACAACTGCAAGAGGTCAAAACTTTTTCAGATGATATAAGAATATAATTTGGTCTTAATAAATGTGCAAAAGCAACCTTTAAAGCAGGAAAGCTACACCACCAAGAGAACATCAGTTTGGGACAGGAATGTGATATAAAAGAACTTTAACAAGAGGGAGTGTAAATATTTGGGAATTGAAGAAGGATCAGCAATAAAAAATGAGCAAATGCAAATAAGACTTATTGAAGAAGATTTTAAAAGACTAAAATTGATACTGAAAACACCATTTACATCTAGGAACAAAGTCCAAGCTATAAACCAATTTGCTTTTCCTGTCCTAGCTTACAGTTTTGGAGTGATTGATGGGCCACAAAAGGTGTTAGGTTAGACAGGAAAACAAGGATGTTTCATGCTCATCAAATGATTTATAAAAATCAGTGCATAGGAAGATTATATTGCAGGTCCAACAACTCAGCAGGAGAGTCCCTGTTTTCTAATACTGTTGGAAAGCTATGGAATCTACTACCCATTGAACTCATAACTCTGTCTTCTCTTACACTTTTTAAAAAGAATCTAAAACTATTTTTCAGTACACACTGGTTATGCTCCTGTACTAACCCTGCCTGACTTTCTTCCTTCACACTAATAATTACTCTACATCTTTATTGTCTTATCCTTAAAGAATCAATAAACCATGTTATTGCAAATCAAATATATCTATATAGTATCCTCTCTTGTACATTACCGTTTGCTGTTTATTGTTCCTGTTATGCTCATTATGAGTATTGTATTTTGTATTTTTAATAACAATTTTTATTTAACAATAGCTGTTTTTTTTAAGTTTGGACTGCTACTACTTTCTATATTGTATTTTGTATGTGTGTTGGAGCTTTTCTCTCCAGGCCTCTACTGAAAATGGGTATGTATCCAGTTAGACTAGCCCGGTCAACAAATGTAAAATAAAATAAATATTCCCCATTCTGAAGGAGGCATGGGCCTCGTCGAAATTTATTACATGTATAGATCTGCAATCGTGGGACTGCATACATATCTGCTGGTTTAATAAGACCGAAAGTAGTGAAAGTTTTAAAATATGAGAATAAGTCTAAGATGATTTCCTTGCCTAGTTTAGCAGAAGCATATCGGCATCAAGTGAGAATGGAAATCAAACCTGAAGTAGATAAAAATCAGGCAGCAAATGAATGTGTCAAAAAAACAAACAAAAAAAAACAAATATAAGGTGAAGGATCTGACGAGAAGGCAAGAAATGTGGAAAAATCCATAAACACAGTTGCAAGTATACGAAGCTCTTGGAACAAGCTCATGTTGATCAGGATCAAATGCAAGGATGGTTAAGGAGAGGTGGATTTAAAACAAAAGATGAAAGGTTAATATTGGCAGCCCAAGACAGTGGACTACGTACACGATGGTTGACAAAATTGATTGAACATGTGGGAGAAATGGAGAAATGTAGGTTTTGTAAAACAGAATTGGAGACAGTCACACATCTTGTAGCTGGATGTGTGATATATGAATGGCAGAAGGACTTTATACTGAAAGGCATAATAATATAGCAAGACTCTTGCAATGGGGATTGTGCAAAGGTTATGGTATTGAAGTTTCTGAAGAACAATGTAAACGAGCCAGGAAGCACCATAGAAAATGATGGTTTATATCACATGGGCTCACCCCTTACCAACAGTTCAAAAAATAGATGCGAGAAAACCAGATATAGTAGTCCATGATTAGAAGACAAAATTAACATTGATCATTGAAATTTCTACACCCAGTGAATACAATATCTTACATACAGAGAGACACAAAGTCATAAAATACAAAGATTTGCAGGCAGAAATGAGGGCAGTGTGGAAGAAGGACAACCAGACAGTCCCAGTAGAAGTAGCAGGAGCAATGGGTCTTATAAAAAAGAATTTACAATCGTATTTAGATATGTTACCAATATGTATAACTCCATACGAATTACAGGAGGAGTCATTGTTGGGCACATTGCGGCTGCTGTGAAGACCACTTCTGGCTAACATCAAAGATTGAAACAATACTAATTTCATGAACTTTAAACGTACTTTGACTTGGGAATGGGGTTCATTCCCATCATGGTATTAGAAACCCAAAAGACTTGGAGAAATTTGAAAAGGGGATAGACCAGAAGATACAGCAAACCTAATAGGTTCATAGGTTCATACTAGGCTATCTGACCTAGGGCATTTATAAGCCTAGCCAGAATGTGTTTGGCTTTCGCCACCCATTTTAAATTTATTTTGCTATGCCCTTTTTCGAGGTTAGTATACTGTGCCTCTGTCTAACAGTGACACAGAAGTGATACCCGGGGTAAACCTACAATCTTCCATCCACTCATCAAGATTCCTCTTGAATAGAGTCAATGAGGGACTCTGCCTAACCTGGACTGGGATTTTATTCCAGAGTGAAGGGAGCCTCTGGGTTATGAATCTGTCCCTCCAGCATGTCCTATTTATTTCAGTGCTGAGGTTCAAGTCTCTCGAGCGCGTAGCTCGAAGGGATTTGAAATTTCTGAGGTGCAGCATGTCCATTAATTCCGGTTTGGACATGGCTTTATACGTCAGGCACAGATCGCCTCTGAACAGGCGGTATGCCACTGAGTAGAGCTGGAATTTCTTTAACCGGGCAGCATATGGCATCTGTTTGAGCCCTTTGATCCTCTTGGTGAGGTACTTTTGGGATCTTTCCAGTTGCTGCAGGTATCTGGTAAGGTACATCCCAAAAGGGGCATTGTACTCAGTTATGGGCCTGATGAGGGATGAGTAAAGAGGCACGATGACCTCCCCTGATCTAGATGTGAATCCTTTCATGATTAGGTGGGCTATATAAAATGTTTTTCTAACCACTTTGGCCACGTGGTTGTCAAATGAGAGACTGCTATCAACTTGGGTCCTCAGGTCCCTAATTACTACTTCTGTACATAATGGATTACCACCTATGTGGTAATTTGTGGGCACTTTGTTTTTGCCAAAGGGGATGACTATACACTTTTTGGCGTTTAGCTTGAGGCCATGGCTCTGGCACCAGTTGTCTGTTTCTATGATGCTTGTGTCGGCTGGAGAGTCGATTATGGTGCCCAGTTTACAGTCATCTGCGAACTTGGTCAGCCACAGTCCTTCCGTGTTGGCCTGTACCTCCAAGAAATATATACCGAACAAGAGAGGTCCCAGGACTGAGCCTTGTGGGACGCCACTTGTAACTGGTTTGGAGTGTGACATGGCTCCAGCAATTCTAACCATGTGGGTTCTGTCCTTGAGCCAGTTTGCAACCCATCTATTGACATAGGGGGTTATATTTAAGCTGGTGAGCTTATCTATAATGCCCGAGTGGGGTATTGTATCGAAGGCTTTTGCGAGGTCCAGGTAGGCTGTGTGGACCACCTTCCCCTCGTCAATGGCCTTGGTGACTGTTTCAAAGAAATCAACCAGGTTTAAGAGGCAGGATCTGCCCTTAACAAAGCAGAACTGGGTAGGATCCAGTGTCTGTAGGTCCCCAATATCTTTATTTATGAGGTCCATGATGATCCTTTCCATAGCTTTGCAGACCAAGCTAGTCAGGCTTATGGGGCGATAGTTTCCAGGATCCGTTGAGGCACCACCTTTGTGGAGAGGGACCACTGTTGCTGTACGCCACTCTTTGGGTACATATCCTGTAGTAAGGCTGAGATTGAACAGTAGTTTTATGTTTGGGTTTAGCTCTTCTTGGAGTTGATGTAGGACACAGCCTGGGACACCTTCTGGTCCCATTGATGCTGTGTTTTTTGCTTTGGAGAGGGCGGCTCTTACCTGAGCATCTGAGATGTCAGGGGGGCAGCGCTCTGCTGGGATAGATATTTGCCCTTTTGGTAAGGGGGGGGGTTTGCGCTGAACCTGTCAGCTAGGATGTTGGCAATGTCTGTGGGTTCGGTGTACTTTGTCAATTCTGAGCATATCTGGGAATTCCCACCCAGGTTCCTAACATAACTAAAGAAAGCCTTGTGATTATCCTTAGTGTCCTGTGCAATTTTTCTCTCTAAGCTGGCCTTAGACGATTTTATGAGTGCCCGTAGTTTTTTGCTAATACTGATCAGAGATGCCTTCCCTTTTTGGGATTTTGCTCTATCATTTAGTAGCTTCCTCCTTCTATTGTATAGTTTGTTTATGGCTGGGGTCCACCAGACAGGACGTTTGCCTTTGGAGGATTGGGTCTTGGTTTTATTTGGGATTGCATGATCCATACATTCCTGAAGGTGTTCATAGAATTCATTTATAAAGGATTCTGCGGTCTGGGCCATATTTTCCACAGGCCCGGGGGCTTTGAAGGATTCCACCTCTGTTTTGAGGAATGTGAAATTTGCTTTAGAGAAGGTTTTCACTGTGGTTTTCTGGGCAGGAGGTGGGGTCGGGATGTGAATATCCAGTGAGATTAGTTTATGGTCTGATCTTACCAGTGAGGGATACATTTCTGGTCTGGAGCATAAAGTCCCCATGTTGGTGATGATCAGGTCCAGTATGTTTTCCCCTCTTGTGGGAGTGGTAACAAGTTGTTCCATAGCATTTGAGTTTATAAATTCTAGGAACCTTTGGGCTAAGGTGTTGGAGCTAGAGTAATGCTCCCAGTCTATGTTTGGGTAGTTGAACTCGCCCGATATAATGGTGTTTGGAGAGACCTTCATATTTTCCAGTGTTCTCAGGAAGGCCGAGTGGGGTTCCTGGGTTTGGGAGGGTGGTCTGTAGCAGGCTATAAACTGGAAGGCATTTTTACCCACTGTTAGTTGCACATGGACAGTCTCTGATGCTTCGTGCTGTGCCACCAACCTGGAGGTGTGGGTATCTTTGACGAATATTGATACTCCCCCTCCTTTTGTGGCTCGGTCCAAGTTTTGGGGCCAAAAAGCATGGTATGAGGTATAACCTGGTAGTGCTGGGGTGCTGTCTGGAGCCTTGAACCAGGTTTCTGTTACTGCACAGATATCGATGCTCTCCATGCTAAGGAGAGTTTCGAGTGCGTGCATCTTGAGGTTTAGACTTCTGGCACTGAGTAGCATTACTCTTAGTTTCTTATCCCTTGTGATACCTATAGAGGTGGGTTTGTCTTTTCAGCCTTGCCTAAAAAAGGCACTATGGGGGTAGCAAGAACCTTTGCCAATATCCAAAAGCCCAGGGGTAACAGGTGCAAGCCGTCCCTAGCGAAGCATCGTGGCTTGTTGAGCATGTCATCCCAGGCTAACAGGTATTGGATCCCCTTTGAATGACACCAATACTTAAGCCAATTGTTGAAATTGATCATCTTATCTTCATATTGTGGCATCATTCTTGGTGAGGGTAAGATGCTACTCAAGGTCAGGGTCATACCGGCCTGGGCCATATGCTCAGAGAGCTCCTCTGTCTCTTTTCATGTAGTCCAGGGAGGTACGTCTCAGGTCATTCACACCAGCATGGACAATGACTGAGTCATATTTGTACTTGCCTTGGAGTGACCTGAATGCTTGTGTTATGTGGCGGATCCTAGCGCCCGACAGGCAGCTCACCATTACCTTCTCCTTGTTCATCCTGGTGAGTGGGACGTCAGTGTGCCTGACGATAGAGTCACCTATTACAAGTGTATCAGGTGTGTTGTTTAGCCTTAAGGGCTGTGACTGTTCAGCACACTGGCTTTGTGAGCTATGTGTTGCACGTGTTTTGTTTCTGGGTAGTGGTTGCTTGGATGTCTGTTTTGGAGGTCTCTGCTGCTTAGGCAGATTTTTATTTAGAGCCTCCGAGTATGTTTTTGTGTGTTTGTGTTTGGTTTGCTGTCGTGGTAGGTCTATGTGAGACGAATTGTAGTGAGTGTGGTTTCCTTCTCCTCCTGACTGGTTATGCCAGTACTGAGTTGAGAGAGCTTAGCCTCCAGTTTGGCTATATGGATGCATCTCTCACATGTGTTGGAATTTGTTGGGAGGACAAGAGGGTTGTCTGTGTACATGAGGCAGTAGTAACATTGTCTCAAGATTCCCAGATTCACCAGCTGGACCGGAGAGGAGATTGACAACTGACCTTTGGATATGCTAGAATAGTATTGGGAATTCCTTTATAATTGAAAAAAAAGGGGCAATGGGGAACAAGGTACTCAAGGGGAGTTTGTGAGGGTGTAGTGCTTTTAATTTTTTAGTGCTGACTTATATAATTGCTTTAGTGAGCAAGTGCCAGGTAACTTAAATGCAATGTGTTACAGGTAACTTAAATGCAAAAACGACAAACAGTAACTTTCTTTTAAGTGAAACAAGGAAATAAGTACAGTAAGCAATGCAGATATCACTAGGGATCCACAGAAGTGCTGAAAAGCCGCGTTTTTGGTGGTATTAGCGTTTCAGGGAAATAACAAGCAAACAAACAACAAGCATACAAACAAAGCTAGTTTCAGCAGGCTTGGATCTAGTCTATGCTACAGCAAACAAGGTGTACCAATTTCAGTAAGAAACAGTTGAAATATGCGGGCACTATAAGCCTTTAACCAGAAATTCCCAGCTCAGAAGGGCAGAGTCCAGCCTCTCCTCCCACAAGAGTGCAGACCACGAACCTTCTTAATGTAAAATAACTGGCCTGAAGCCCAAGTGCTTAAACCAGAACTAATGCACTTTTAGAATAACGGACACTGAGCCCTCAATCAGCAATTCCCAACTTAGAAGGATGTAAGCTACCTGTCCTGCCACCACAGTGCAGGCCACAAACCTTCCTAATGTAAAACAACTGGTCTGAAGCCCAAGTGCTTAATCCAAAAGACTTAGAATGATAGCTACACTTTAATCAAGTTACTACCAAGCAGTAGTAAATACAATTGAATACTTTAAAGAATGCCTGGATTAGTGCTCAAGTTATACAAACAAAGCTAGATTCAGCAGGCCTGGATCTAGTCTACGCTACAGCAAACAAGGTGTACCAATTTCAGTAAGAAGCAGTTCAAATATGCAGACACTATAAGCCTTTAACCAGAAATTTCCAGCTCAGAAGGGCAGAGTCCAGCCTCTCCTCCCACAAGAGTGCAGACCACGAACCCTTTTAATGTAAAATAACTGGCCTGAAGCCCAAGTGCTTAAACCAGAATTAATACACTTTTAGAATAACAGACACTGAGCCCTCAATCAGCAGTTCCCAACTTAGAAGGATGTAAGCTACCTGTTCTCCCACTACAGTGCAGACCACAAACTTTCTTAATGTAAAACAACTGGTCTGAAGCCCAAGTACTTAAACTAAAAGGCTTAGAATGAGTTACACCAAGCAGTAATAAATACAACTGAGTACTTTTAAGATAACGCAAAAGCAAAATAAAGTAGGAAGAAACACAAATATAGTAAAAGCAGAATTTTTTTTTTCAGAAAAGTAGCAAAAACAGTAGTAAAAACAATTCACATGCAGTGCAAGCTGGCACACTTGAATATGTAGCAATATTAGTCCACACACAGTTTGAAAAAAATGTAATTAAATTAAAAAGGACTAAAAGCAAGTGCAGAAAGGGTTTATTAGGTAGAATGCGGTAAAGAGATGGGACTGGGGGAGGTTTCCTAGATCAAATCTACAGTGGGGCGGGCACTGCAAAAGCCACCAAATTTAAACTACAACCAAGAACAGGGAAGGGGGGGTGGAGAAGACATTTTCAACAGAGATAGATATGAGGAATCACAGTGCAAATTATAACCAAAAAAATATATACTGATATCTGTATATTTGCAGAACAGTAAGACAACAGATATCTAAGTAACAATTTAGCTCTATAATACAGAATAATACAAAAAATATATACTCAGCTCTATATATTTGCAGAGAGTCTTGTAAGGCTCTCTCTCAACAATCCACTTTAAATGCAGGCTGCTATTAACAGCAAATTAAGGAAACCTTGAGTTAACACGCAAGCTATAGAAACTAAAATGAGGGAGGGGGGTGGGGAAGACAGTTTCAACAGAGATAGATATGAGGAATCACAGTGCCAAATTATAACCAAAAAAATATATACGGATATCTGTATATTTGCAGAACAGTAAGACAACAGATATCTAAGTAACAATTTAGCTCTGTAATACAGAATAATACAAAAAGATATACTCAGCTCTATATATTTGCAGAGAGTCTTGTAAGGCTGTCTCTCAACAATCCACTTTAAATGCAGGCTGCTATTAACAGCAAATTAAGGGAACCTTGAGTTAACACACAAGCTATAGAAACTAAAATGAGGGAGGGGGTGGGAAGACAGTTTCAACAGAGATAGATATGAGGAATCACAGTGCAAATTATAACCAAAAAAATATATACTGATATCTGTATATTTGCAGAACAGCAAGACAACAGATATCTAAGTAACAATTTAGCTCTATAATACAGAATAATACAAAAAAATATACTTGGCTCTATATATTTGCCGAGAGTCTTGTAAGGCTGTCTCTCAACAATCAGGCATTAAGTGTTGATTTCTTTTCAATTGTATAGCCTGGATATACATAGGCGCAATGTTGAATACTAGCAGTAAATGTCCTGGGTCATCCTTTGAAAGGATGCAAAGTATGGGACTGTACATTTGTTAAAAAGTATTATGTTAGAGGAAATCCAGAGACTGGCAACTGTATGACTGGGGAAATACATTTTTATAGCTGTATTGGTAAGGGGCAAAGATCTATAGGGTAAGTTATGACACATTTAGCTAGCAGTCAAAATGAAGCAAGTAGTTTTCAGACTGGCATTAGCTCAAAATTCATTTATCAGTCTTTGCACAAGAAAAAAAAGTTGTTATTCTTATGTTAATGGTGTTGAAAGTGGGATGATTGGAAAAATGAGCCGTGTAAACATTTCCTTCTACGCTTCTTGCATATAAGCAGTAGTTTCTTGCCTTAGAAAATGTGTTATTCAGCAAAGGTTGTCTTATAGCAGTCCATTTCTTAACATAGGCTGAAAATTGGTAGGCTTATCTTCTTTCACTTACATCTTTCTACTGTGGCTATGTCCCAATTCTTTTTCTGTGCCTCCCTTCATTTTGTGTGTGTGTGTGTGTGTGTGTCTGTGTGTGTCTGTGTGTGTGTGTGTAGTGCTGAAAAGGTGACATTACCCGTACAAGTACACATTACTAACCAGTGGCTATATGAATCTTCTGTTTCTCATCTGCATGTTACAAGTCACTGTGGTACCAGTGATTCCCACACCCTAGTAGCACTTTTATTTCCTGACATTGCACTAAGTACAAGATATAATGCACTGACATTTTTTTTTCTTTTTTCTTTTCTGATACTAGGTTATGTGTGGTTAAAAATGGTTATGTGGCTGTTTTGCAGATCTGTCACCCTTTTCCTATCCATTGTAGAGGAGTTACCCAGAAGAATTTGTCTGTCTTTTTATCTTATTTGATGTTATGTGATCCTATCTTATCCCAGGATGCACCACTACCAGTCCCCCAGATCTCGCTTGCGCTGAGCTGAGTAGTAAATTTACTAACTTTTTCTGTCAGAAATTTGCTGTTCTTGTCATAAAAAGCTGTTTTAATGGCTATTCTTCTGTGTGTTTGGAACTGTAGTAGGTAGTGTCAGTAAACAGAAAGTAGGTGATTTTCTGTCAAGGTTACTGATTGTTTTGCCATAATGTCTCAAAATCCAAAATGCACCAAATGCAATTTCAAAATGTCTATCACAGGCGATCACTTCGCTCTGTGTGTATTGGGTCCTCCAGGAGAGGAAAAATAAACTGATTCTTAAAGGGTTAATAAAACCCTCCTTTGAAGAAGCCTTGGCATCCTCTCCTTCTCCGACTAAAAAGAAAAGGCGTCGGAAGTCCAGTCCCCCCCGACCGACCGAAGAAAAAAGGCATAGGGTCCTTTTCTCCTCGCCAGGACGGCTGGGGCATCGAGCCTCGAGCCCAGCTCCACTGGTCTCGGGCCGACAAGGGGTTGCCCAGACAGACACTCCCTCGCTGTTCAGATATAGACAGGGTGCTCCAAAGACTGTTCCAGTCCCCAGTCTTCCAAAATTTGTTTTTCCTCCGACCGGGTGATGTTTCGGGACCTATGCTGGTCGTTCGAGCCTCCCTCCGTGTGCCGGCTGGCGGACTCCCGGCTATCATGGCTCGGAGCCGACCTCCCAGGATTCTGGGGTCCGGCTTTCAGAGCTATGAGGAGTGTTGCCAAGTCTTCGCCTTCCTGGGCGTGGAGACTGGGTCTTTGGCAGTTCCCTGTCCGTGAGCAGCGGAGCCCTTTGGGAGGAACCCCCAAGGAAGATCGCCAAGAGGAAGGAAGCGGACTGATGATGTGTCATTTGCAGACATCTTAGAGATAGACAAGCCTGGCTCTGCTTGTGTCAGTTTGGCGAGGCCTTCAAATCTTTTGGACCTAAGGTTAAAGACACCCTTACCGCTTTATCTGCCGTAGGTGCCCGTATTCCCACTCCTTTCGGGCCTTATCCCCAAGGCAGGAGGGGGGAAATGTGGTTCCGTAAAGGCAGAGGACGGGAAATTTTTCTGGGAGACGCCCCCCCCAGAGGCGGGCAGAGGGCCCCATTCTGGGAGACTGAGTCCTTTTTTTGGCAGTCGGGTGTCGCTTGCCAAGGTGCTTCGATCATTGCGGAGGTTACACCATCCCGCTCACATACTCACCCCCCCCCGGCCAAAAGTCAAAGGGAAATTGCAGCCGCAGAGCTTTAAAGCTGCCATTGTTGGAGAAGGATGTTTGGATGTGCTCCATAGACCCAAGGGGGCGCTATTATCACATACCGATACATCAGGGCGCCAAGTGTTTGGCAGTAGTGACGCTCACCTCCACCAGGCATCTACTAATGGACAACCTCAAAGCCACCATCAAAGTCTGTCTTGCTGCCCTCTCAGCATAAGGTTCTGGTGGCTTCAGACATCCAATCTAAATCTAGGAAGTCCTTTGTTATTCTCCAGTGGTCCAGACAGGGTGGGGGGCATTGTCTTTACACAGGTTTCTCCTCAGGGCATATCGCCATCCCACACAGACAACATGTCGGGTGTCTGGGTACCTAAACAGCAAGGAGACAGATTAAGCAGGACAATTCTCTCTCCTGACGAGTGGTCCTTAAAGTAAACAGTAGCAGATCAGGTTTTTCCGGATGGGGGGGACACCGCTTTGCCCATTTGCAACTCAACTAAACACCAACCCAAAGGTTCTCACAACCTTGGCTAACAGGGCTACTTTATGCTTTTCCTCCCATTCCACTTCTTAGACCTAATTCCGGACCTTAATTCATCAGGTCGGGACAACAGCACAGTCCCTCTTCACTCCTTGAGTTTGACAGCTTGGTTCCTCCTTCCGACCTTAGTCAGAAGTCTCAGTAAGTGGAAGAGGTTTGCTATCTGGGCTCAACTCAGGGCTTTAACCCTATCACTGCTCCTATCCCAGGTTTTGAAATTCATTGATGAGCAGCAGACTATGCAAAACTTTCATTAAAGGTGCGGGTCTGTTTCTGTCTTGGAAAACTGCCTTCTTAGTTGCAATTACTTTCAGCAAGAAGAGTTTCATCAAAGCCCCTCTATTAAACCACCCACCTTGATTTTTCCCAAGGATAGAGTATCACTTAGGCCTCAATCCTCCATCCTTGTCCCCTAATCTCTGTTCTCTCTCTCTTCCACTCCTCTCTAGAGCTAGTTTTCTTAATACACTCTCCATAAATGGATGTTCACAGGCAATTGCGCTTCTATTTAGACAGGACTCAGCAACTTAAGTAATTGGGTAAAACCATCACAAAAAGCTATATCTCAAATGGATTAGAGATTGCAACTCATTTCATTCCAAGCTCGCTATATCGGAGATTTGTGCTGCGGCTACTTGGCCCAATCCATCCCTTTTTTTTTCCTATGACGCTGTCCCATCAGTCAGGCGAGATATATCATACATACATTTTTTTTAGTGTCTCACCCATAATGTTTGGGATGATGTTTCCTCTCCATCCCCCACCCTAATACCCCCCCTCCCTTGGACCCTTTGAGAGAGATCAGAAGAGAGAGACTGTCCCATCAGTCAGGCGAGATAGGATCATCATAACATCTTTTTAGTTATCACTCACCCTTCACTTCAGTCTTTGGGATCCATCTACCCTCCCCATTCCCCACCCTCCCTCCCTTCCCCATAGCGGAGATTGAGTTTTATCTTGTTCATCTCGGACAAACTAGATCTGGGGGACTGTAGTGGTGCATCCTGGGATATATAAAGCTCAGCCAACTTGTTATTCTGGATTAACCAGTTTTCACATTATCAGATAATCTGATAGTGAAGGTTCAATAAGGAAATCATTGTTAGCTTCTTTGTATGACATTAGGTGCTATAACTATTTCACTTAGCAATTATACCACCCAATATTACTGACCTTCTTTTAAGAGTGTAGCATTTTTTTTTTTCAGTTTAAGTCTTTGTCTGTTTTTTAAAAACTCCCTAGTCTTCAGATCCAGGTCGACTGCAAGATTTTGTATATTTCCAGCTGAATGGTATTTATATCATAGTAACAGCTTGTACAACACATCATATAATGAAAGTCAGTTTATCTGAAATAAATCAGTTTTACTTATTTTAGTACTTTATATTATTTTACTACTATATTAATCCACCCTATCCCAGGCATGGAATAACCTCCCATCCCAATTGCGCTCCATTACACACACTATGCAATTTAAGAAAGAGCTCAGACTACACTTTATAAGAACCAAAACTTCTACTTGCCATGAACCCTACCTAACTTCAATACTACTCTGTAGTATACATTTCAATACAACTTCACAGCATACTTTTTTATTACTCCAGTACTATTACTTTCTTCCACAATCTCATACAATCCTCTCAGTATATTATCTCCCACATATATTTCTCTAACATCTCATTACACCTCTAGATATCCCTTCCACCCCTTTCATGAGCTTGCTATACACCTTACCACATCAGTTATACAGCAGCAGCTACACATGCAAAAAAAAAACTGTTTCTGTTTTCCTTTGCAGTACAGAACTTGTGTACTTGTAGTGTTTGCTAATAATGATTGTTTTTAATCATAAACTAAACTGTTATTTATCCTTAAACTGTCTGTAACTGGAGCTTTTCTCCTCGAGTCTCCACTGAAAATGGCCTCCTGGCCCAGCTGGACTAACCCGGTTAACAAATGTAAATAAAATTTAGAAAGGAATACAGTTGAGATTTTTAAGATGTTGAGTCCTTTATTTAAGGGGAAGATTGCCAATGCTAAAGTTTAAGAAGTTCTACATCCAGGTGTCTGAGGGTCTGCTATTAGTTTTACTCTTTTCCTCACTGCAAAGTGGGAGGTTGGTATAATGGTTAAGGTATTTAACTTACAAACAGAAGGTTCAGGGTTTGATTCGTATATAGGATAATTGGCTAGGCTTAAAGTGGCCCACAAGGGCAGTTAGCCTAATACTAATCTATAAACCTATAATAGGTTTCTGCTTAGTTATTGGTCTGCAGTAGACAAACCTGTTCAATTTTCTGAGAATTTTTCCCAGATTCACTTTCTAACACAAGGAACTTAACATGTTTTCCTTTGTCACAAAATGATACTAGTGTTGATAACAGGATATGAACCCATTTCTACTAGTGCAGTTTTAATTCTCGGATCTGTTGTGCTGAGTTTGAGGGGTTTAGACTTTTGTTGTCTAAACAAAATACTGGGCTTGATGATGGTAACAAGGTTTTCAGCTCATTGTTCATCCTGTTTGCATATGCCTCCTATGTGACCTATACCAAGCAACTCTGAGCTTTGGCCAGCTAAGTCCTACATGCAATCAACTGGACGTATAAGTGAATTTAAATAAATCTTTATCTACATTTTTTTCAAATAATACAGCATTTAAATTGATTTATTTGTGTTGCATTGAATACTATCTAGCTGGAAGTTGTGGCTCTGTTTTTTCAGTTAGTTCCCCACCTACCCTCCCTGCTTTTGTTTTGGTGTTAATCTTGGTGGCTTTGAAACTGCCCCCCCCCCCTCTTGTAAATTTGCATTTGAATACTCCTCCTGCGCCCATCTCATTTGCTCACTCAAAAAAAAAAAAAATTGCACTTTATTCATCTGCTTTTACTGTATTTGTGTTTCTTCCTACTTTATTACTTTATTTTGCTTTTGCATCCTCTTAAAAGTCCTCAATTGTATTTATTATTGCTTGGTGTAATTATCATTCTAAGCCTTTTGGTTTAAGCACTTGGGCTTCAGACCAGTTGTTTTACATTAAGAAGGGTTGTGTTCTACACTGTTGTGGCAGGACAGGTAGCTTACATCCTTCTAAGTTGGGAACTGCTGACTGAAGGCATCAGTGTCTGTTATTCTAAAAGTGTATTAGTTCTGGTTTAAGCACTTGGGCTTCAGGCCAGTTATTTTAAATTAAGAAGGTTCGTGGTCTGCACTCTTGTTAAAGTAGAGGCTGGACTCTGCCCTTCTGAGCTGGGAATTTCTGGTTAAAGGCCTGCATATTTGAACTGTTACTTACTGAAATTGGTGCACCTTGTTTGCTGTAGCATAGACTAGATCCAGGCCTGCTGAATCTAGCTTTGTTTGTATAACTTGAACACTAATCCAGGCCTTCTTTTTTGGAGAAGGTTCCCCCACACCCCATTGGCAGGAGTGTGCAGTTAGAACTTGCCTGATTGAAGACTACAGGAACAGGGCTCAGTTTTGAGATTTATTTTACTGGTTAATTGGGTCATTTGTTTAAAAGCCTTTTCTGATTGTTTGTATTTATCTAAAATACATAAATAAATGAAGGACTTGTATTCATCTAAAGCTGTTTTAGGTGTATTTTTTACTGTTTGCAGTCGTTTAAAGCTGTTTTAAGTGTATTTTTTACTGTTTTTGCCTTATCTTAAAAAAAAAACACATTTTCCTTGTTTCCCACTTTTCTAAGCTAGTATAGTCCAGTTTTCAGGCTAGTGCTGAATTCAGGGCTGTGTTACAATTTTCTGAGTTGCCCATAACTTATTTGGATAGAAGGAGGTTTCTCTGTTCACCTGTGAGAGAGGGAGCTTTGAGCAGCCATCTGACCCTCGAGGAGTGGTTCCAGCCCAGAAGTTAGTAGTTTATAGGCCATTTTGGGTAATTTCTATATCTTTCATTTCCCTACTGTAAAAACCGTGTTTGCATGGTTTTGCACGTCCGGGCAGTGCCGAGTAGCTAGGGCTAAATTTATCCCGGCTCCACCAAGTCTCCTCTTCAGTTTTTCATTTGAAAGTAGTCTAACTCTCAACCTAAGCACTTAAAAAGCATCCTACAGTCCAGCACTTGCTCAGACCTAATAGCAAGCACTAATATACCCCGACACTTGATTGACCAGCAGGGCAAGGCTCATTATTCACCCCCCACCAGCCAAGCGACTAAGCAGCTCACCCTACTGTTCAGGCATCACCAAAGGGCAATTTCAGGTATACTCTCCAGTCCAGCTGGTGAACCTGGGTATCCTGAGGCAATGTTAAATTGCCTCATGTACACAGACAACCCTCTCCTTCTACCACAAAACATTAGCATATGTGAGAGATGCAATTATATAGCTAAATTGGAGGCTAAGCTCTCTCCACCCAAGACTGGAACAGGCAGTCATGAGGAGAAGGTTAACACTTGCACAACACCTCCAGCCTCACATAGGCATACTAAACCAGCACTTTCAGAAAATACACATAAATACACAAAATCATACTCAGAGGCTCTAAATAAAAACCTGCAAAAGCATCAGAGACCTCCAAAGCAGACACTCAAAAAACCTGCACCTCCCATCACAAACCAGACAATACATAAAACACAAAATCAGTGTGCCACACAATCACAGCCCTTAAGGTGAAATAACACTGACGTCCCACTCACTAGGCTGGACAAGAAGGTTACTGTTAGCTGCCTGTCGAGAGCTAGAATCCGCCACATAACACAAGCACAAAGGTCACTCCAAAACAAATACAAATATGACTCTGTCATTGTTCATGTTGGTGTGAATGACCTGAGACGTACCTCCCTGGACTACATGAAAAGAAACATGGAAGACCTCTCTGATCATGTAGCCCAGGCAGGTATGACCCTGACCCTGAGTAGCATCCTGCCCTCATCAAGAATGATACTGCAGTATAAAGAAAAAATGATCAATTTCAACAATTGTCTAAGCTTCTGGTGTCATTCAAAGGGGATCCAGTGTCTGTCATCCTGGGATGACATGCTCGACAAGCCTCATTGCTTCACAAGTGACGGCTTGCACCTGTCACCCCTAGGCTTTCAAATACTGGCCAAGGATTTTGCTGCCCCCATAGTGCCTTTTTTAGGCAAGGACCAAAAGTCAAACCCACCTCCATAAACAGCACAAATAAGAAAATGAGGGTTATGCTACCCAAGCCAGGAGTTTAAATCTCAAAATGCAGGTGCTCGAAGCACTCCTCAGAATGGAGAACGTCGACATCTGTGCAGTAACTGAAACCTGGTTCAAGGTTCCACAGAGCACCCCAGCACTACTGGGCTACACCTCATACCACACATTTCTGACACAGAACATGGACCGAAACACAAAAGGAGGGGTGTATCCATATTCATCAAGGATACCTACACCTCCAGGTTAGTGGCGCAGCATGATACCTCCGAGATCATCCATGTGCAATTAACATCAGGCAAATCTGCAATGCATATTATAGCCTGCTACAGATCATCCTCTATGACCCAGGACCACCACTCCACCTTTATGGAGACACTGGAAAACATGAAGGACCTACAGAACACCCTGATATTGGGCAATTTCAATTACTGTACTGTTAACTGGGAAAACTACTCAAGTATAAACTCCCGGGTCCAGCACTTCCTGGACTTTATCAACTCAAATGCCCTGGATCAGCTGGTAAACTCCCCTACCAGAGTGAAAACATATTGTACCTGGGCATCACCAACATGGGCACCAGGTGTTCCACACCAGAGGTCAACCCATCACTGGTTAGATCAGACCATAAACTAATCACTCGATGTCCACACCACATCATCACCACCTCCAACCAAGGAAACCACAGTGAAAAACTTTTCTATAGTAAACTTCACCTTGCTTAAGACAGAGGTGGTAAGTTTCACAGCCCCCACGGTAAAGGATAACAGTGTCCAAGATGCACTCTATGAGCACCTACAAGGATGCATGGATCGTGCCATTCCCAGCAAAACCAATACTCACTCCCCTAAGAGAAGGAAACCAGTCTGGTGGACCCCTGCCATAAACAGGCTATACAATAGAAGGAAGAAACTAGTTAAGAAAAAAAGCAAATCCCAAGAAGAAAAGACATCCCTGATCAGTATCAGTAAGAAACTGAGGTCCGTCATAAAATCCTCCAAGGCTAACTTTGAAAGAAAAATAGCCAAGGATTCAAAAGATGACCACAAAGCCTTCTTTAGCTATGTCAAGAATCTAAGTGGCAACTCACAGATATGCTGTGAGCTAGTGCAAAATAGTACAAAATATACTGAACCTACTGATATTGCCAACATCCTGGCAGACAGATTCAGTGCAAACTTCATTCCCCTCTCACCCCTAAAAGGGCCCACAACAATACCGGAAAAGTGTAGTGTCCTGGAAATCGGACGCGCAGGTGAAAACAGCCCTTTCAAAAGCCAAAAGCACATCAGTGTGGCCAGATGGTGTCCCAGACTGCGTCTTGCACGATCTACAGAACAAACTAACCCCCCACCTAAACACACTGTTCAACCTCAGCCTCTCCACAGGCTGTGCCCCCATAGAATGGTGCACAGCAACGGTTATTCCACTCCACAAAGGAGGGGCCACAACTGACCCTGGTAACTATCGCCCTATAAGCCTGACTAGCCTGGTCTGTAAGGCTATGGAGTGCATCATCATGGAACTCATTAACAAAGACATTGGGAACCTCCAAACACTTGACCTGACCCAGTTTGGCTTTAAGGGCATATCATGCCTACTAAACCTGGTTGACTTCTTCGAGACAGCCACCAAGGCCATAGATGAGGGGAACGTAGTTCACACAGCCTACCTTGACCTTTCCAAGGCTTTTGACACCATTCCCCCCTCGGGAATTATAGAAAAACTCACCAGCCTCAACATAAACCCCTACGCCATGAGATTGATTGCCAAATGGCTTACAGACAGAACTCACACAGTAAGAATAGTGGGCTCCAGGTTGGACTCTAAACTATTCACAAGTGGTGTCCCACAAGGCTCGGTCCTGGGACCCTACTGTTTGGTATATACTTCTCAGAAGTACAGGCAAACACAGGAGGACTATGGCTAACCAAGTTCGCCGATGACTGCAAACTGGGAGCCATAATTGACTCTCCGGCTTGCACGGACATTCTCCAAAACGGCCTTACTGAGATGGATACCTGGTGTCAAAGTCATGGTCTCAAGCTAAATGCCAAAAAATGCATAGTCATCCCGTTTTGGGAAAAACAAAACGCCCATGAATTACCACATAGATGGCAGCCCCCTTAATACAGAAGAGGTAATAAAAGATCTGGGGACCCAGGTAGATAGTAATCTCTTCTTTGACAATCATATTGCCAAAGTAGTTAGGAAATCCTTCTATGTAGCCCATCTAATTACTAAAGGGTTCACATCTAGAAATAAAGAGGTTATAGTGCCTCTCTACCCGTCACTCATCAGAACCATGAATAGAGTACAACGCCCCATTTGGGATGTACCTCACAAGACACTTCCAACAGCTGGAAAGATCACAAAAGTACCTCACCAAGATGATTACTGGCCTCAAACTTATGTCCTATGCAGCCCGACTGGAAAAACTCCAGCTGTACTTAGTGGCATATCGCTTACTCAGAGGTGATCTTTGCCTGACTTACAAAGCCATGTCCAACTCAGAATTGATGGACATGCTCCACCTAAAGAAATGCAAGCCACTGCGAGCCACTTGCTCTAGTGAGCTAAACCTCGCCACAACAATAAGTAGAACATGCTTTAGGGATAGATTCCTATCGCAGAGACTCCCCATGCTTTGGAACAAAATTCGTAACTACATTAGGCAGAGCCCTCACTAACACTCTTCAAGAGAAACCTTGACGAGTGGATGGGTAACAGAAAATACACCCCAGGATCACTTCATTGGCACTTCTTGACAGAGGCTCAGTTAATTAATCAATGGGGCGGTGAAAGATGACACACTCTGGCTAGGCTTATAAATGCCCTCGGGCAGATAACCTAGTACCTACTTATGAACCTATGAGCACTTGTTCAGAACTTGTTAGTGTGAAGATTAGGTGAAGATAGGTGAAGGCTGCCAGCCTAGCCAGATAGAATTTTGGAGATAATTCTGTCATCTGTAAATTTTAATGTAAAGCACAGGCTTGTGTCTTAAATGGTAAAAAATAGTGTTACCTGTGGAACTGGAAAAAATGTAACAACAGTGCACTCTACTGACCAAGTAAAACATGTTGTGACCCTTTGATATTTAAACTCAGAACCAGTAAGTCTAGAGTGAGGCATCGTGCCTATTGTTTTAAGGCCAGAGTTAATGACCAGAATTTGCATGGATAAATGTCCTTTATTGCTCTGGTTTCTGTCCAGAGGTGAAGAATGTAAATGTAGTTTCATTTAGCCTGGGAACCAGGGAAGTGTGAAGAATGATGTAATGTGAACCAGGAATGTGATTTTAAAAATGGAGAGAATCGGAGAGCATTAAGCATTGTTGTCCTGACCATCCAACTCACCAGCACTATCTTGCTGTATATGTAAGTTTATCTTAGACTTGTGTTTTCTCTTAGTCTAATCCTTCTAGTTTCTATTTCTAAGCATTTTTCTGTGATGTCAGAACTGTACTACTGAATTATTTTAAGTATTTCTCTGTGATTTCTGAACTCTTGACTAGCACTGTGTAGTAAAAAGCATTGTCTTGTGTTTTGACTATTTGTTATTAAATATTTTTTAATCTTTGAACTGTGGCTGTTTTTGTAGAGATAATTTAAGCTCTTTAGAGCACTTGCTTCTTCTTCATCATCATCATCATCTTTCAGCTCTTCCCGTTGGGGTCGCAACAGCGGATCATCTGTTTCCATTTCTTTCTGTCCTCTGCATCTTGCTCTGTCACACCAACCACCTGCATGTCCTCCCTCACCACATCCATAAACCTTATCTTAGGCCTTCCTCTTTTTCCTATTACCTGGTAGCTTCATCCTTAGCATATTTTTTTCCAGTATACTCAGCATCCCTCCTCAGCACATGTCCAAACCAACATAATCTTGCCTCTCTGGCTTTGTCTCCAAATCTTCCAACCTGGGCTGACCCTCTAATATACTTATTCCTAATCCTGTCCACCCTCGTCACACCCATTGCAAATCTTAACATCTTTAACTCTGCCACATCCAGCTCTAACTCCTGCCTTTTTGTCAGTGCCACTGTCTCCAACCCATATAACATAGTTGGTCTTACTACCCTCTTGTAGACCTTCCCTTTCACTCTTACTAGTACTCGTCTGTTACAAATCACTCCTAACACTCTTCACCCACTCCATCCTGCCTGTACTCTCTTCTTCACCTCTCTACCACACTCACTATTACTCTGAACTATTGATCCCAAGTATTTAAACTCATTCAACTTCGCCACTTCTATTCCTTGCATCCTCACCATTCATCTATCCTCCCTCTCATTCACACACACATGTTCTGTCTTAGCCCTGCTGACCCTCATTCCTCTTCTCTCTAGAACATATCTCCATCTCACCAGGATCTCCTCCACCTGTTTCCTACTCTCACTACAGATCACAATGTCATTTGCAAACATCATAATCCACAGGAACTCCTATCTGATCTCGTCTGTCATCCTGTCCATCACCATTGCAAATAAGAAAGGGCTCGGAGCTGATCCTTGATGTAATCCCACCTCCACCTTAAAAGCATCCGTCACTCCCACCGCAGACCTCACCGCTGTCGCACTACCCTCGTACATATCCTGTACCACTCTTACATACTTCTCTGACACTCCCGACTTCCTCATACAATACCACAACTCCTCTCTAGGCACCCTGTCATATGCTTTCTCTAAGTCTACAAAGACACAATGCAACTCCTTCTGACCTTCTCTGTACTTCTCCATCAACACACTCAGAGCAAACATCACATCAAGTGCTCTTTCCTGGCATGAAACCATACTGCTGATCACTAATCATCACCTCCCTTCTTAACCTAGCTTGCACTGCTCTTTCCCATAACTTCATGCTGTGACTGATCAATTTAATCCCTCTGTAGTTACTACAGCTCTGCACATCACCCTTATTTTTAAAAATTGGTACCAAAACACTTTTTTTCCATTCCTCAGGCATCCTCTCACTTTCCAAAATTTCATTAAACAATCCGGTTAAAAACTCCACTGCCATTTCTCCTAAACACCTCCATGCTTCCACAGGTATGTCATCTGGACCAACAGCCTTTCCATTCTTCATTCTCTTCATAGCTATCCTTACTTCCTCCTTGCTAATCCATTGCACTTCATGATTTATTATCCCCACATCATCCAACCTTCCCTCCCTCTCATTCTCTTCATTCATCAACCCTCAAAGTACTCTTCCCATCTCCTTGACACATTCTCCTCACTTGTAAGTATGTTTCCCTCATTATCCTTTATCACCTTTACCTGCTGCACATCTTTCCTAGCTCTGTCCCTCTGTCTAGCCAATCGGTAAAGGTCATTTTCTCCCTCCTTAGTGTCCAACCTTTCATACAAATCTTCATATGTCTTATCCTTAGCCATCACCACCTCTCTCTTTGCCAAGCACCTCATCTCCTTATACTCCTGTCTACTTTCTTCATCTCTCTGACAATCCCACTTCTTTGCCAACCTCTTTCTCTGTATACTCTCCTGTACTTCCTCATTCCACCACCATGTCTCCTTGTCATCCTTCCTCTGTCCAGATGTCATTCCAAGCACCTTTCTAGCATTCTCCCTTACTAGCTCTGCTGTAGTTACCCAGCTATTTGGTAACTCTTCACTGCCACCCAGTGCCTGTCTTAACTCTTCCCTGAACTCCACCCCACAATTACCCTTTTTCAGTTTCCACTATTTGATCCTTGGTGCTGCCCTCACACTCCTCCTCCTCCTCCTCTTGTTCACCGTTATCTTACAAACCACCATCCTATGCTGCCTAACTACACTTTTTCCAGTCACCACATTACATTCTCCAATCTCCTTCAAACTGGCACTCCTACATAAGATATAATCCACCTGTGTGCATCTTCCTCCACTCTTGTATGTTACCCTATGCTCCTCCCTCTTGTTGAAATACGTATTCACCGCAACCATGTCCATCCTTTTTGCAAAATTCACTACCATCTGACCTTCTGCATTCCATTAACACCATACCTACTCCTCTGTGCCCTTCACCAACATGCCCATTGAAATCTGCTCCAATCACCACTCCTCTCACCCTTGGGTACAGTCATCACCACTTCATCCAACTCGCTCCAAAATTTTTCTTTCTCGTCCATCGCACACCCAACTTGTGGAGCATATGCACTCACAGCATTCATCATTATACCATCAATTTCCAGCGTCATAAACATCACTGTATCCGACACTCTTTCACCTCCAAAACACTCTTGGCGTACTGTTCCTTCAGGATAACTCCTACGCCATTTCTCCTCCTATCCACACCATGATAAAACAATTTGAACCCACCTCCAATACACCTAGCCTTACTCCACTTCCATCTGGTCTCTTGCACTCACAATATACCAACCTTCCTTCTGTCCATCATATCGGTTAGCTCTCTCCCTATACCAGTCATACTGCAACATTCAAAGTTCCGACCCTCACTACTACAGTCCTAGCCTTTCTCCTCTCTTCCTGCCTTCGGCCATGCCTTTCACCTCCTCTCCTCCTTCGGCCAACACTATCCCAATTTCTGCCACAACCCTGTTGACTAACAGTACTGGTGGCGGTCATTGTTAACCCGGGCCTCGACCGATCCGGTATGTAAATATTTACTGGTGTCTGCATGAATAATTTGGCTAAGTTTTACGCCAGATGCCCTTCCTGAAGCAACCCTCTCCATTTATCTGGGCTTGGGACCGGCACAAAGAAATGCACAGGCTTGTGCATCCCCAGTGGCTTTGGTAAAATTTTACAAAGCCACTCCAATAGCTTTAGCCCTAGGCTATACTACCAATTGGGTAATAATATTGCACAGTAATAATTGGGACACAGTTTTAAGCGCCTTTGAGTAGCTTATAAATATTAGTGAGTGGAGGCAGCTGGTACTACCGTATAGTTTGGGGAAAAAGGGGCACAGCTGGAGAACCTGTACCAGCCTTCCCCAGGACCGTCTGTGTGGTTGTATAAATTCTTAGAGTGTGTGTGTGTGTGTGTCAGCTACTTGGGCAGGGACACGAAGCACTGGTTGGACAGAGGGTGCTGGAGGTTTTAGCTTGCCCACTAGGCTGAGATCTGGACCCTATAGTTGTGCCAGTGGGGAGTCTTATTGGGGACCTGGAGAGCAAGGGAGCAACCAGCCCTGGACTGACTGTGATCTCTGTGTGCTCTTAAGGGAAATTGCACTTTACTGTGTGCATTTGTTATCCTTTCCTCCTATATGAGATGCCCCTCACTAGTGTTAGTGGTGAGGATTGAGGCTCTTTGATTGCTGGGCCAGGGCACAGGCATCACATTTTAATTGTTTGACAGTGGTGGGATATCCACACCACATATTAATTGTTTGGCAGTGGTAGGATATCCACAACACATATTAATTGGTTGGCAAATACTAATTGGCTTGTAGTGGTGTGAGTAGAGTGAATTCCTGTAGCTTGTGTACAGTGAGCTTTGAAGGTGTTTTATACTCTAAATCAGCCATGCAGTGAATACTCAGAGTTCAAATCACAATTAGCTTAGTTAGTCAGGGTGAGCAGGCAGCATGTCAGCGGAGGAGTATGGAAAGCTGATAAGGAGCCATCTGGCAGAGATGTGCCAGGCTCGGGGACTGGTGCATGGAACCCTGGCTAAGGCAAACCTAATTGCAGCCTTGGTTACAGCTGCATCAGAAAACGGCAACCAGGAGGACAATCAGACTGGCAGTGGAGATATAATACCCTTGGAGAATGGACAGCTCAACCTTTCTACATAGGACTTAAAAAAAATCCATCTGGAGCTAAAGAGACTTGAGTTGGAGGCTAGGTGTTTGGAGATAGAAGCAGCTGAGAGTCTGAGGAGTCTGCAGGCTGAGGAGAATGAGAAACTGCTATGCCTGGAAGCCAAGAAAAAGGGGCAGCAGAGGAAGCATGAGAGGGAAATGCTGACTCTTTTCCAGAGTCATGGAGGTAATGGGGAATGGAGTAACTGGACTCCAGAAGCACAAAAGGTCAGTAGAGTTCTTCCGCAGTTTAAAAAGGGGGATAATTTTGATAATTTTATTCATATGTTTGAGAGGGTATGCAAACATTATGGTGTTGACCAAAGGCAATGGGTATGGCTCCTGACTCCCTTACTCCATGGTAAAGCTGTAAGTAACTGTTTTGTCAAAAATGTCTGATGTTGCATGTTTTGATTATACTGCTGTTAAAAATCACTTGTTAGAATTGTTTAAGCTAACACCTGAAACGTATAGGAAAATGTTTCGTGAGCATAGACCCAAGGCAGATGAAAGTGTGTGTGAATATGTTGCTGAACTGAGCACTTATTTCCATAGGTGGGTGAATGGATGTCAGGTCACCACTTTTGAAGGGCTGGCAGACCTTTTGGTGAGGGAACAAGCCCTTAGCACTTTGCCTGAGAGCATGCGGATTTGGTTAGCTGATAGATAATGTGTTACTTCATCTGAATTGGGGGAAGAAGGGAGACCTATATGTGGCAAGCCTGGCAGCCCTGCACAGGAAATGGACCCCCGGTACTGCTCATGGGTCTAAAGAAACCCATGGTGGGCAGCACAGACTGCCCCAACAGGATGTGCCAGTAGCAGGGGAAGCCACTAGTCCATGTACATGTCCAGGAGCTAGGGTTAAATGTTTTGAATGCAACCAGTGAGGCCATGTGGCATACAGGTGTCCATGGAGGCAAGGTGGGGAACAAAAGGTGAGGAAGCCAGTAACTGGGAAAGACAAAATGCCAATAGTAGGTTGTCTTGGGACAACAAGGGTACCAAACTACCACCAGAGGTTATATCCTATTGTAGTGAATGGCAAAGAGGCCATTGTCAAGAAAGAGACCGCCTCTGGTATAACCATTGTAAAGCCTGCAGTGGTTACAGAGGAGCACTACTTGCCTGGGCAGTCTACTCCAGTCAGAGCTTTAGGAGAGATCCCATTCCAAATACCTTTGGCTAGGGTTCACCTTGACTGGGAGGGTGAAAAAGGAAGCCAACAAGTAGATGTGTTTGAGGATATACCTGCAGATGTCCTGATAGGGAATGATTTTGATAGTGCAGTACCCTGTACTTGTGCAGTTACACGCAGTCAGGTTTGGAGATAAGCAGGTAAGTCTGGTAGCCTGGGGAAGACTCAGACAGACTGCATACTTGCAGCCATGACAGGTAAGGTGGTTATTTCAGGGAGGGAGCTACGCTGTAGCGATGAGGCAGTGAGATTGAAGGTGAGCCACAGCTGCTTGTAGGTACTGATGGTCCCTTGGACAGAGTGACTGCAAAGGTAGTGGTGAGTAGTAGTACCCAGGCTGACAGTGAAGCACCACTGTCAGAGGATGCCAGACTTCTTGTGGAAGGGGAGCTGGGAAGGGTTACAAGGAGAGAGTTGACAGGCTATGCTTTCAGGCCCTACATTGCAAGGCCTGAGGCAGGTAGCTAAGGAGGCACCTGATTCTCAAGGAAAGGGGGAATCTGTATACTGGGACAAAGGGTTACTATACAGAGAGTGGACCCCTGAGGGAGGGCTAGAAGGTGAGAGAGTGCAGCAGTTGGTAGTGCCTAGAGCCTGCCATCTGGTGCTTCTAGCCGTAGCCCATAATATTCCCTTTGCAGGTCATATGGGCGTAAAACATACAAAGAGGCGTATTATTCTATTGGCCTAGAATTTCCAGTGATGTAACAGGGTACTGCAGGACCTGTGAGTAGTGCCAAAGGTAGTCAAGGCAGGAGACCAGGTGAGAGCTCCTTTGATGCCTTTGCCTGTGATTGAGGAGCCATTTCAGAGGGTAGCTATAGATATTGTGGGGCCTCTGAGTACCCCAAGTTCCACAGGGAAAAAGTATATCCTAGTGGTAGTGTAGCAGTGGCTTTGTCCTCCATTGAGGCAGAGAAGGTGGCAAATGCTTTGTTAGAGATTTTCAGCAGGGTAGGTTTCCCAAACGAAATACTGACTGACAGAGGTGCCAGCTTCATGTCAGACCTGCTGACTTGTCTGTGGAAATCCTGTGGCATGAAGTACATGAAGACCACCCCCTACCATCCCAGATTAATGGTCTTGTTGAGAGGTTAAACTCTACAATCAAGTCCATGCTACGGGCATTTGCTGATCATTTGAAGAGGGAGTGGGACATATTTGCTCCATCTGTTTGCTTACAGAGAGGTTCCCCAGGAATCCACAGGTTTTTCACCCTTTAAGTTGCTGTATGGGCATAGGGTGGGGGGACCTCTAGATTTAATTCGAGGTGAGTGGGAAGGTGAGTGCAAGTCTCACAAAGAGTCTGTTGTGGCATACGTCCTAAACCTCAGGACAAAGCTCAGGGAACTTATGGGCTTGGCCCAGGAGAACCTGGCAGAAGCCCAGCAACAGAAAAAGGTGTGGTATGACAGGAATGCTCGGGCTCGAGAGTATGCTGTGGGACAGCAGGTAATGGTTCTCATTCCTGTCACACAACAAGCTGCAAACAGCTTGGGAGGGACCCTGCAAGGTGGTAAGAAAGGTAAGTGATGTTAACTACATGGTGGAACTGCTAGGGAGAAGGTAGAGGCTCAAATTGTACCATGATAGGGAGGTCCTTGTGCTGAGCATTTGCAGTGGATTGCAGAAGGAGTCTTTGAGAGATCTGGGGAGTGATCTCCTCAGTGCGGCTCAGGCTGACACCTCAGTGGTAGGGGTAGCAATGTCCCAACAGCTATCTCCTACCCAGGTTCGAGAAATCCGAGCAGTGCTGCTGGAATTTAGGGACATGTTCACTGGGGAACCAGGGTGCACCAACCTGGGGCAGCACCAGGTGGATACAGGACCCCAAAGGCCTATTAGGCAGGCCCCTTATAGAGTGCTTGAAAGAGTCCGACTCTGAGAGAGGAGGTACAGGAGATGTTGGAACTTGGGGTGATTCAAGAGTCCAACAGTCCCTGGGCCTCCCCAGTGATGCTGGTGCCAAAGGAGCATGGCAGCACCAGATTATGTGTGGACTACAGGAAATCAAATAGTCACACAGAGTCAGATGCCTACCCCATGCCTAGGGCAGATGAGGCCCTAGAGCAGCTGGGTAGGGCTAAGCATCTTACAACCATTGATCTTACCAAGGGTTACTGGCAGATGCCCTTGACTCTCAGTGCTAGAGAGAAATCAGCCTTTGTGACTCCTTTTGGATGGTATGAGTTCGCAATGATGCCCTTTTGGATGAAGAATGCCCTAGCAACTTTCCAGAGGCTGGTAGATCATATTCTAGCAGGAGGGTTTGCCCTTGCTTATCTAGATGATATTGCCGTCTACAGCCATTCCTGGCCAGAGCACCTTCAGCATGTGTTAGGGAGGTGCAGGGTAGACTACAGAGGGCAGGGTTGACCATTCAGCCAAACAAATGTCAGGTGGGTATGGCAGAGGTCTCCTACCTAGGACATAGAGTGAGGAGTAGTAAGATAAGGCCAGAACCTGCCAAAGTGGAAGCCATTCAGGCATGGCCTACACCTGTTACTAAAAAGCAGGTGAGGGCATTTTTAGGGACAGCTTGGTACTACAGAAAGTTTGTCCCCAGTTATAGTACCATAGCTGCTCCCCTCACAGACCTGACAAGGAAGAACAGGACAGATAAGGTAGTGTGGACCCCAGCATGTGAGCAGGCATTCCAGAAGTTTAAATAAACTTTGGGAGGACCCCCTGTGTTAGCTAGTCCAGATTACAGCGAATAATTTGTTGTGCAGGTGGATGCTTCAAACTATGGGGTGGCAGCTGTGCTTAGCCAGATTTCTTCAGAGAGAGAGAAGAGCACCCAGTGGTTTATCAGTCGTAGGTTCCAACCTAGGGAGGAATGCTGTGCAGCTGTCGAAAAGGAATGTCTGTCCATAGTGTGGGCACTGCAGAAACTTCAGCCTTATCTGTATGGAAGGAAATTCACTGTTATGACAGATCATGACCCCCTTACATGGTTAAACAAAGCCAGCCAGCAAAATGCCAAGTTGCTAAGATGGAGCCTGGGGTTGCAAGCATGTGATAAGTCCATGCAGCACCACAGTGGGATTAGCAATGCCAGTGCAGATGGACTCTCAAGACAAGGAACAGGGTAAGCTGTACTCAGATAGACCTAACTCCCTCAAGCAGTGTTTCTCAAGGGTCACTTGAAAAACTAGCTTGAGTTCTCCAGGGAGGGAGATATGTGAAGACTGGGTGAATAGGTGAAGGCTGCCAGCCTAGCCAGATAGAATTGTGGAGATAATTCTGTCATCTGTAAATGTTAATGTAAACCACAGGTGTGTGTCTTAAATGGTAAAAATAGTGTTACCTGTGGAACTGGAAAAAATGTAACCGTGTACTCTACTGACCAAGTGAAGCATGTTGTGACCCTTTCATATTAAAACTCTGAGCCAGTAAGTCTAGAGTGAGGCATCCTGCCTGTTGTTTAAGGCCAGAGTTAATGGCCAGAATTTGCATAGATAAATGTCCTTTATTGCACCGGTTTCTGCCCAGAGTTGAAGTTTGTTAGCCTGGGAACCCAGGGAAGTGTGAAGAATGATGTAATGTGAACTAGGAATGTGATTTTAAAAACAGAGAGAATCGGTGAGCATTAAGCATTTTTGTCTTGACCATCCAACTCGCAAACACTGTCTTGTTCTATATATGTTTATCTTAGAATTGTGTTTTCTCTTAGAAATAGCTAGAAACTAGAAAGATTAGACTGTGTTTTTCTGTGATGTCAGAACTGTACTACTGAATTATTTTAAGTATTTCTCTGTGATCTCTGAACTCTTGACTAGTACTGTGCAGTAAAAAGTATTGTCTTGTGTTTTGACTATTTGTTATTAAATGTTTTTAAACCCTTTAAATTGTTGCTGTTTTTGTAGAGATAATTTGATCTCTGTAGAGTACTTGCATGCCCTTGGTAAAATTGTACAAAGCCACTCCAATAGCTTTAACCCTGGGCTATACTAACAATTGGATGATAATGCACAGTAATAATTGGACACCCTTTTAAGGGCCTTTGATTAGCTGATAAATATTAGTGGGTGGTGGCAGCTGGTACTACCGTATAGTCTGGGGGAAAAGGGGCACAGCTAGAGAACCTGTGCCAGCCTTCCTCAGGAGTGTCTGCGTGGTTGTATAAACTCTTCTCAGTGTGTGTGTCTGTGCATGTGTTCGCTACATGGGCAGGGACACTAAGCACTGGTTGGACAGAGAGGGTGCTGGAGGTTTTAGCTTGCCCACTAGGCTGAGATCTGGACCCTATAGCTGTGCCAGTGGGGATTCTTATTGGGGACCTGGAGCGCAAGGGAGCGACCAGGCCCAGACTGACTGTGATCTCTGTGTGCTCTTAAGGGAAGTTGCACTTTACTGTGTGTATTTGTTATCCTTTCCTCCTATATGAGACGCTCCTCACTGGTGTTAGTGGTGAGGACTGAGGCTCCTTGATTGCTGGGCCAGGGCACGGGCGTCACAGTTAACACTAAATAAGCTACAAATGACTACTTAGAGGAAAACAGTTTTTGCACTTACTTTCCTCACTTGCTTATAGAAAAGCAGCTCTTATACTCACTTTCCTCACTTGTCTCGAGGAAAGTAGTTTTTTTATTTGGGCATTTCCAAGGGTTAGCTCCCAGTGTTCTCGCCTGTCTGTCTTGTGAAAAACGTCTATTCTTCAATTTATCCCTAGGAACTAGACAAACTTTCAACTTAAGCACTCGAACCCTTCACTTCTCATCCTGGCACTTGCTCAAAACTCATAGCAAGCACTAATAAACTTTAGCACTAGACCCCTCTATACTGTAGAGAAGGACAAGGCTGTCTATTCGACCTTACCAGCCAATCAGTAAAACAGTCCACTGTACCTATGCAGGCATGTCCAAAGGGCAGTTTCAGGTGTACTGTCCGGTCCAACTGCTGAATCTGGGCATTTTGAGACAATGTTACAATTGCCTCATGTACACAGACAACCCTCTCCTCCTTCCACCAAACACTAATACATGCGAGAGTTGCAATTATACAGCCAAACTGGAGGCTAAGTTCTCTCAACCAAGACTGGACCAGGTAGTCAAGAGGAGAAGGGAATTACTTGCATCACACTACCAGTGTCAAATTGACCTATGAAACCAGCACCGGCAAAAAAAAAAACAAATACACGAAAACATACTCGGAGGCTCTAAATAAAAATCTGCAAAAGCAACAAAGACCTCTAAAGCAGACATCCAAGCAACCCCCCCCCCCAAACACAAACCATGAAACACATACTTCACAAAACCAGTGTGCCACGCAATCACAGCCCTTAAGGCAAAATAACATACCCAAACAGAAAGTTTACCCCAGGGATCACTTCAATGGCTCTGCTGGACAGAGGCACAGGGAACTAATCTATGGGGATGGCAAAAGCCAACACATTCCGGCTAGGCTTATAAATGCCGTCGGGCTGATAGCCTAGTACCTACCTATGAATTTGGGCATCTTGAGGCAATGTAGCAATTGCCTCGTGTACACAGACAAAACCCTCTCTTCCTACCACCCAACACCACAACCTGAGAGAGAAGCACTTATCTAGCCAAATTGTAGGTAAAGCTCTCTCCAACCAAGACTGAACTTGACAGTCAAGAGGAGAAGGTAAACACTTGCATCACACCACACTCATTACATAGTCCCACTAAATCTACACCACCAAAATCCGCACATAGAAACACAAAAGCATTCACAGAGGCTCTCAGTAGTAATCTGCTCAAGCAACAGAAACCTTCAAAGCAGACACGCAAGCAACCTCCACCCCCCAACACAACCCACATGACACATAGTACACAGACTCAATGTACCAATAAACCACAGCCCATAAGGCAAACCAACGTACCCAACACACTAGTCATAGGTGACTCTATAAGTCAGGCACACTGATGTCCCACTCACCAAGCTAAACAAGGAGAAGGTTACTGTCAGCTGCCTGTCAGGTGCCAGGATCTGCCACATAACCCACACACTCATGTCACTCCACAACAAGTACAAATATGACTCTGTCATTGTCCATGTCGGTGTGACCGACCTGAGATGTACCTCCCTTGATTACATGAAAAATGACATGGAAGAGCTCTCCGGTTTTGTAGCCCAGGCTGGTATGACTCTAGCCCTGAGTAGCATCCTGCCATTGCCCAGAATGTTATAGCAGTACAAGGGCAAATTGATTGACTCCAACAATTGGCTAAGCTTCTGGTGTCATTCTAAGGGGATGTCTGCCTGAGACGACATGGTCGACAGACCACAATGCTTTGCCAGAGATGGACTGCACCTGTCACCCCTGGGGTTCCGGATACTATCTAAGGCTCTTGTCGCCCCTATAGTGCCTTTTTTAGGCATGGTTCAAATGACAAATTCACCACTGTAACAGGAGCAGGCAGTCAAACACTGAGGGTAATGCTATTCAGTGCTAGAAGTCTAAATCTCAAAATGCACTCAGTCGAGGCACTTATAAAAATGGAGAACATTGATATCTGTGAAGTGACTGAGACCTGGTTCAAGGCTCTAGAGAGCACCCCTTCATTAACAGGGTATAACTCATACCACACTTTTTGGCCATCTAACCTGGACCAGAACACCAAAGGTGGAGGTGTGTTCATATTCATAAAGGATATCCACATCTCCAGGCTAGTTGCGCAGCATAGTGCATCCAAGGTTATCCACATGCAACTAACTCTGGGCAAAACTGCAATCTAAATTATAGCTTGCTACAGATCCCCCACCATGCCCCAGGATTCTCACTCCTCTTTTCTCAATATACTGGAAAATATTAGGGTTCAACCAAACACCCTAATAATGGGCGATTTCAACTACCCCACCATTAACTGGGAAAACTACTCCTGTACCAACTCCTTCACTCAACGCTTTCTGGAATTCATAAATTCCAGTGCCCTGGATCAACTTATCCACACCCCGACCAGGGGCAACAATATCCTAGACCTAGTCATCAACAAGAGTGACCGGTGATCCACACCTGAAATCAGCTCCTCGTTGGTCAGATCCGACCAGAAGCTAATCACCCTAGATATCTGCATCCCGCCCACACCCACCATTAAGGAAACCACAGTAAAAAATTTCTCCAAAGCCAAAGTCTTGCTTCTTAAGACAGAAGTGGCGAACTTCATGACACCCATGCAGGTGGACAATATAGATGTTCTTCGTGTTTCACTGTTGCAGTCCTCACATTTGGGTTATCAGGTTCCTGGTAGCCCTCAGTCGGCCCGAATACCAGAGTACTTGGTATATGACTTCGGCTGCCGCCGGTTGTAAAACTGATGTCAGAACGTCTGGTATAAAGGGAGGTAGCCGACGCCATTTCCTCAGTCTTTCTTGCCGCGGATCCTGAAGCAGATGCAATTCACCCTAGTGCCGGTCGGCTGTTTACCTTCGTTTTGCTTTCCGACTACCAAGTTGAAGACGCCTTCAGATAAGTATCCCGTTGGGGATCCTCTTTTCTTGCTTTAATGAATGTCGGACAAAGTTAACTGTCTTGCCTGTGGAAAACAGATTCCACACAGATTTCCATTCCTATTGTATAACTTGTTTGGGCCTTGAGCACGGCGTCCCTAACTGTGCTCTCTGTGCTTCCTTTAACCTGCGTACCATTTCCCGTAGAGCTAAGATTTTGTATAAGCATTTCAGAGTCTGGCCTAAGTTCTTCGGTATGGTATCTTCTGGTCTCCCGACTTCGGATATACCTAGGAAACACAGACAAGGACCGCGACAGGCCTAGGGTTAAATCTGCTGGCAACACACCGGTGAAATTGGTAGTCAGCACAGCAGTAGTCAGTGAGGCACTTTCGCAGCCCCTGCAGTCCGCAGATTTTCAGCCGCAAACCTCTGCCAAGACCTTTACGAAGTTCTCCATGCTGCAGGCTGCTATTTCGTCTGCAGACCCTCCGCCTGACGCTGCCTCAGATGGGTCCAGAGCCGCTTTGCAGGCACCAGCTTCTGACGCCTCTTTTTTTCAACAGGAGACCAGAACCAGACCGACTACCTTAGTTCAGACTTTTGCAGTTGCTAGGCCTTCGAGTCCCACCGGATTGCTAGTAAACCTTCCAGCCGCAAACCTACTCACAAGCAAGTGTCGGCCTCACCTCATATGCCTCAGTCCCAGTTGGTAAACATGGCCGGTGATGATCTTTCCCTGATTAGGGACACTCTTCCCCCCCCCTTCAGAGGGCTAGGGAATTATCTCCTGATGTTATGTCTGTCTCAGATTTTGAGATTTCCAGTATGTCTGCTGGTGAAGGACTTTCTCAACTTTTTTCTGGCTTTGAGGATTCTGATGCTGAGGACTCTATCCCTTCTGCCTCCCCTCCAAAAGATTTTACCTTTGGGGATACTTTGAATACCCTTAGGGAGCATTTTAAATGGGAATGTCAGGATTTTCCACAGTCTAAGAAAAGAATCGGGGAATTTTTGGATGTTCTTCATTCCACATTGCTGCAGTCCTAACTATTGGGTAGTCCGCTGTCCCAGTCGGCCCGAATACCAAAGTATATGGCTGACGTCGGTCAAGGTGCATTAGACTGACGTCAGTACGTCAGGGTACTAATGCGCATGACCGACGTCATATCCTCAGTCTTTTTTGCCGCATGGTCCGATGCAGAAGCAGTTTTGCGAGTGCAGGTTGGCGTTCTGAAAGTTTCTGAAGTCAGAGTTTCAGACCGAATCAAAGTTGGCTAAGTACCCCGTTGGGAATATTTTGGTTTTTCTTGCCTCAGTATTTAACCGGATGTCAGAAAAGTGAATAACTGTATTTCTTGTGGGAAACAGATACCTCATAGGGATTACCATTCTTTGTGTATACCTTGTTTAGGGCCTGAGCACGACGTTGTTGGATGTCGCTCGTGCTAGGTTTAACAAACGCACTATTAAGAGAAGGTTAGACTGTGCCAGGTTAGTTTTTGGGAAGCGTTGTAATTATAAAATGCCGTCGGATGCTCCGACGCCCGCTTCGGCCAAAAAGCGCAAGGACAAAGCAGCTAAGCCTAGAGTGGAAGAACCGACAGTCCCGGACGTCGGTTCTTTAGAAGGCTCAGTGGAGCCGGAGGTTCTGCCAGGAGTTTCTTTGGAGTCTCAGGGAGAGACTTTACTGTTACAGGATGTGTCCTCTCAGGAAGTAGGCCAGGCTGAAGGGGCTTCTCAGGTGGCTGTTCTTCCCTCTCTTCCTAAGGTGGTTAGGGCCTCCCCTTCTGTTTCCAAGGCTTCTTTGAGAGGCAGGCCAAGTTTAGCTTCAGTGGGGGTTTCTCCTAGTGCTTCAGGGTCTTTGCCTAAGAAACATATGCTTAGAATGGCAGAGGATTTGATTACTATGATTAGAGGTTCTATGCCCCCTCCTGATAAGAGGCCTAGGGTGGAACCTGAGTTTGAGAGTTTTGAGCAATGTTCGAGGCTTCTGAGTCTTGACTGAAGACTTGCAGGAGTATCCTCCTTATTCTGATTCTGATGTGGATGATTCTACTCCTTCAGCTTCTCCTCCTGAGGATTTTTCATTTTCAGAGACTCTGCATTCCATGAGGGAGCATTTTAAATGGGAAGGTCAAGATTTCTCTGATTCCAGGAAGAGGCTTAGGGAATTCTTGTTTTACCCCAGCATAGGCCTTTAGCTATACCTCCTGTTCTGAATGTGGTGGAAGATGTTTTGCAGAGGCTTCCTGAATCCTGATTCTTTGCCTCCTGCCCCAGTTAAACCGGATAGGTACTATAGGGTGCCTGAAGCTCATAAGTATCTTTTAAGAGTCCTAGGGCAGACCCCGAAACTGTCTCTCAGGGGCCTAAAGGTGTGAAGGCTTCTGTTGTTAAAAATCCTGTTCCTCCTGATAAAGAGGCAAGGGCTTTGGATAGATAGGGAAAGAAAGTGTATACTTCTTCCACTTTAGCCATGAGGGCGTTGAATTGTCAGTTTCACATGTTAAAATATCAGAATTATCTCCTTTCACAATTGAAGTCTAAGGTGGATGCTCTGGCAGAAGGTATTGAGTGTAAAGAGTTGCAGGATTTGGTTCATGTGTCTGAGCAGGTGGGTAAGCATTCCTTGCAGTGTGGTTTTGATGCTGTGCAGGCCTCCTCGAGGGTGGCTGCCACTGGTTCTGTTCTTCGTAGGCACGCCTGGTTGAGGGATCAGAATTTAGCTGAGCATGTTAAAACAAGGATTTTGGATGCTCCTTTACAGTCTGATGTGTTTGGTTCGCCTGTGGAAGCAGTTTTAAAGAAAATGGAGGACAAGGCTAAGTCTATGCAAACTGTTAAGGATTTTTTGCAGGTTCAGCCTCCAAAGTTTAGTAGAAATTGGCCTACTAAGGGATGGACATATCCTGCTTATGATTCCCAGTCTAGGGGTAGGTCTAGACGTGGTAGGGGCAAAGCTCAAGGTTCTTTTAGGCCTAGAACAGGGAGTTCACCTGCTCAGTCTTCTGGTGAGGGCAGGGGTCAGTCCTTTCGTAAACAGACCCAATGACCTACCTTTTCAGCTGCCAGTACATTCTCGCCTGGCAGCACCTTTGGGAGGAAGGCTGGCTCTTTTCAAAGAAAATTGGGATTTAATTACCCAAGACAGATGGGTTTTGGATATCATTCACCACGGTTACAGGTTTTATTTCCATACCTTGCCTCCTTTCAAAGGCATGCCAGACATTCCTCCTCTACAAAGAAAAGAGGCTCACAAGCAAATTTCTCTGTTGCTCCAAATAGGGGCCATTCAGCCAGTTCCTGTGCCAGAAAGGCCTAGGATTTTATTCTCGCCTGTTCCTAGTACCAAGAAGGGGAACACGTGGAGACCAATTTTGGATTTGTCTATCCTCAACACTTATCTGGGCATTCCCAAGTTCAAAATGTTGGCGTTACAACAGCTTTTACCTCTGCTGGGCAAAGATCACTGGATGGTAACTTTAGATCTCAAGGAAGCTTACCTTCATGTGCCTATCAGACTAAGTTGCAGGAAGTATCTGCGTTTCGCGCTGGAAATTCTCATTATCAGTTCTCTGCATTGCCCTTTGGCTTATCTACTGCGCCCAGAGTATTCACAAAGGTTCTGGCTCCAGTGATAGCTTACTTCAGGCTAAAAGGAATTCAAATCTATCCTTACTTGGCCGACTGCCTGATTCTGGCTCAAGAAAAGGAAGACCTTTTACAGCATTTGGAATTTGTGATAGCAGTGCTAAGATGCCTAGGGTATTCTGTGAACGAAATAAAGTCCAGTCTAGTACCCTCTCAAGACATGTGCTTTCTGGGTGTGAGACTGAATACAGCAGCCAGATGGCCTTTTTAACCCTGGACAAACAAAAGAATCTTTCCAGTTACTTCCATCAACTATCTCTTCAGTCCGGGCTGACTGCAAGGACAGTCCTTCAAGCCTTAGGGTTCATGGCATCTTGTATTCTGGTGCTTCCCAATGCCAAACTGCATATGAGGAAGCTGCAATGGTATCTCAAAAATGTATGGACACAGCACTGCCAGGATTTGGGCACTGTCATTCAAATAATACCTTGCATTCAAAAGGAATTTTTGTGGTGGGCTCAGGAATGTCACCTAAACAAGGGACTCTCTGTGACCCGCCCAGAGGCGAGTCAGATTCTAACGACAGATGCCTCAGACATTGCTTGGGGAGCTCATCTAAATGGCAAGTGGATACAAGACAAGTGGCCTGCCAGACTACAGCATCTACATATCAACATGAAAGAGATGTTAGCAGTCCAGTTTGCATTAATGGCTTTCAGGGAGTTACTTCTTCCAGGGCAGGTGTTGATTCTAACAGGCAACACAACTGTCATGTGGTACATCAACAAACAAGGGGGAACACATTCTTACCCGTTGTGCAGGCAAGCAATGATTTTATGGGAGACTGCGCTCAGCTTGCAACTAACTCTTCAGGCAAGGTTTCTGCCAGGAGCACAGAACTCCTTAGCAGATGTGTTAAGCAGACAAATCATGGATCCCCACGAGTGGAAACTGGATCTTCATGTATTTCGAAACTTGACAGTGTCATGGGGAACTCCAGACATAGATCTGTTCGCTTCTCCACTAAACCACCAGCTGCCAAAGTTTTGCACAAAGAGGTTTCATCACACAGCTTGAAAGTGGATGCTCTTTCTTTCAGTTGGAAAAATCTTCATGTGTATGCCTTTCCACCTCTGCCTCTTCTCCCAAAGGTGCTCCTAAAGGTCAGACAAGACAAGCCAAGGATGATTTTAATAGCTCCAGATTGGCCTCGGCAACACTGGTACCCATTACTGAGGAGTCTGGTAAGGAAACCTCCATGGGCTTTACCTTTGATTCCACACCTGTTGTCTCAGAGGGACGGTCACCTGCTCAATGTCAAGCTTCACTCTCTTCATCTACCAGCCTGGCATATTCTGTCTTGAAACACAGCAGGTCTCAACTTCCTCAACAAGTTTTAAATGTGATTATGGAAGCCAGAAGACCTAGTACAAGGAAAGTGTACGCAGAAAAATGGAAGAGATTTTTATTTTGGAGTGCAGCAAACAATTTGGAGATTTCTGAGCCTAATTTGAGTGTGGCTCTTCAATATCTTACTGAGCTATTGGACAAAGGTTTGTCTTTCTCTTCCATTAAGCTTCATGCTGCAGCAATTTCAGCTCACTATGATTGTGACCCACCATTGTTTTCATCCTTTGTTCAAGCAATTTCTTAGAGGGCAAAGAATATAAGACCCCGCACAGAGCTCCTACTCCTGCTTGGGATCTCAATTTTGTGTTGGAGAAACTTACTCTACAACCTTTTGAGCCTCACGGCTACTGCTGAATTGAAATACTTGTCATGGAAGACTGCTTTTTTGTTGGCCATTACTTCTGCAAGAAGGGTTTCTGAATTGCAGGCCCTTATGGCGGTAGAGCCTTTTTTGATTTTTCATAAGGATAGGGTATCATTACGTACTAATCCTTCCTTTATGCCTAAGGTGGTTTCTAGTGTGGCTTTAAACCAAACTATTCATTTGCCTACTTTTTATGCAGATCCCCAAAATAAAGGGGAAAAGATTTTGCACACTTTAGATGTGCACAGGCAATTGCGTTATTATTTAAGCAGAACTAAGGATTTAGGCAGTCTCAGCAGTTGTTTGTTTCTTTTGCTTTGAGTTCTCAGGGCAAGCCTGTGTCAAAACAAACTATTTCTAGGTGGATTGGGTTTTGCATTGCATTTTGTTATTCCCATCATGGCAAGGAGATTCCAGCTGGGATTAGGCCTCATTCCACTAGGGCTACTGCCACTTCAACAGCATTTCTAAGGGGGGTGGCAACTAAGGATATTTTGGAGGCAGCTACTTGGAGTTCAGTGCATACTTTCTCTAAGCATTATCATCTTCCTCTCTACTCTAAATCTAGGGCTGGTTTTGCCACAGCTATTTTGCAAGGCTTGTTGTCAGCTCCTGCTTCCTTATGATTTGCCAGCCTCCCTTACCTCTGCTTTGGGATTCTACCCAATAGTTAGGACTGCAGCAATGTGGAATGAAGAACATAGTACAGTTTTGTACCTACCATAAATGTAGATGTTCGAGATCCACATTGCTGCAGTCCAATTTCCCTCCGTCCCTCTGTGTTTAGGGTGGTTGTGTAGGTGAGGTTATACTCTGGTAATTTGGTATATATTGTATATATTTTTGGTATTAGGCAGGAATGTTTGGAGTTTTTGGTTTTGGCCTTGTCTTTTTAGGGTCTTCTGACATCTGGGGCAAGAAAAGACTGAGGATATGACGTCGGTCATGCGCGTTAGTACACAGGCGTGCTGACGTCAGTCTAATGCGCCTTGACCGACGTCAGCCATATACTTTGGTATTCGGGCCGACTGGGACAGCGGACTACCCAATAGTTAGGACTGCAGCAATGTGGATCCTCGAACATCTACATTTATGGTAGGTACAAAACTGTACTATTTGCCTCAGCATAAGGTTCTGGCTATTCCTCCAGTTTTGGAAACTGTGGATGATGTTTTCATGGAAAATTCTTTAACTCCTAACTCTGTTCCTCCTGCCCCCAGAAAACCGGATAGGTATTTATAGGGTTCCTGAATATCATCAATTCCTTTTTAAAAATCCTACTGCTGATCCAGAAACTTTTCTCAAGGCCCCAAGGGTGTTAAGGCTACTATTGCTAAAAACCCTGTGCCTTCTGATAAGGAGTCTAGGGCCTTGGACAAGTGGGATAAAAAAGTCTATACCTCTGCAACTCTTGCCATTAGATCAGTGAATTGTCTTTTTCACATGCTTAAGTATCAGCAGCATACTTTGGAAGCTGTTAAGACTAAACTTGGAGATATTCCTTCCATGACAGAGAACAAAGATTTACAAGACTTACTGAATTCTGCCACTTTAGTTAATAAGCATTCACTTCATTGTGGTGTTTGATACTTTGGAGGCTTCCTGCAGCGCAGCATCCACTGGTTCTGTAATTAGAAGACATGCTTGGCTCAGGGAGTAGCCCCTTTCTGAACCTGTTAAGTCTAAATTGCTGGATGTTCCTTTGCACAAGGACAATCTTTTTGGTAATAAGGCTGAGAATTATCTCCTGATGTTATGTCTGTCTCAGATTTTGAGATTTCCAGTATGTCTGCTGGTGAAGGACTTTCTCAACTTTTTTCTGGCTTTGAGGATTCTGATGCTGAGGACTCTATCCCTTCTGCCTCCCCTCCAAAAGATTTTACCTTTGGGGATACTTTGAATACCCTTAGGGAGCATTTTAAATGGGAATGTCAGGATTTTCCACAGTCTAAGAAAAGAATCGGGGAATTTTTGGATTTGCCTCAGCATAAGCCTCTGGCTATTCCTCCAGTTTTGGAAACTGTGGATGATGTTTTCATGGAAAATTATTTAACTCCTAACTCTGTTCCTCCTGCCCCCAGAAAACCGGATAGGTATTTATAGGGTTCCTGAATATCATCAATTCCTTTTTAAAAATCCTACTGCTGATCCAGAAACTTTTCTCAAGGCCCCAAGGGTGTTAAGGCTACTATTGCTAAAAACCCTGTGCCTTCTGATAAGGAGTCTAGGGCCTTGGACAAGTGGGATAAAAAAGTCTATACCTCTGCAACTCTTGCCATTAGATCAGTGAATTGTCTTTTTCACATGCTTAAGTATCAGCAGCATACTTTGGAAGCTGTTAAGACTAAACTTGGAGATATTCCTTCCATGACAGAGAACAAAAATTTACAAGACTTACTGAATTCTGCCACTTTAGTTAATAAGCATTCACTTCATTGTGGTGTTTGATACTTTGGAGGCTTCCTGCAGCGCAGCATCCACTGGTTCTGTAATTAGAAGACATGCTTGGCTCAGGGAGCAGCCTCTTTCTGAACCTGTTAAGTCTAAATTATTGCTGGATGTTCCTTTGCACAAGGACAATCTTTTTGGTAATAAGGCTGAGAAGGTACTGAAGAAATTGGAGGATAAGGCAAAATCTATGCAAGCTGTAAAATATTTCCTTCAGGTTTCAGCCTCCTCGATTTAGTAGGCATTATCCTTCCAAGAATTGGTCTTTCCCAGATCCTGGCAATCATGGTCGCTCTAGGCCTAGGAGTTTTAGATCTTCCAGAGGGCAGCCTTCTACCCCTCAAAGGGCTAAGCAATGGCATTCTTATTTTGCAAATCGGGGAGTTCTAAGCCAGCTCCCCAAAGCAAACATTCTCAGTGACTCTGGCCTTCTTGTACCTACCTCTGCGGGCCCGGGGTTTCCTTTGAGGGAAGGGTTAGCCAGGTTAGCAGAGGTGTGTTCTACCATCACAGACAACAAATGGGTGCTCAATAAATAGTGAACCATAGTTACAAGTTTTACTTTCACATCTGTTTTACAAGGATACACAGACATACCCAGAACTCTCAGGGCAGAGGTAGAAACTCAAATTTCTTCTTTACTGACTATGGGGACTATAGAGCCAGTACCTGCAAATCAGGCAGGCATAGGTTTTTATTCAAAACTTTTTCTAGTACCCAAGAAAAGGGGCACCTGGCGCCCTATTTTGGATCTGTCTATTCTAAACACTTTTCTGGTGATTCCCAAATTAAGGATGCTCTCACTTCAAGAGTATCCTGTTTTTTTTGCTTATTTCTGAGTTATTTATAGCACTTTTATTTTACTCACTGTGTGTGAGGTATTAAGTAGAATTTTCTACAGCTGTTAAGCATCTGGTTGGGTTTGTTTGTTCTGATTTCTTGCTAGGAGTGTATCAAATAACTTGCTTGCATTTAAAAGCATTCTCTAGAGTCTCCTTGATCCTTTTTCTACCTAAGTAGTGTTGGTAGTGTAGCATTGTCCATACTCAGGCTTGTGTTTTTGGCCTAGTTGTTTGTTATTAGAGGCTGTGTGTCTGAGTATATGTCCCAGGTCATCGTAGCCTAGCCAAGGCCAGTGTAGCATTTAAGTGAGAGTGAATTGTTTGTGGTCATTGGCTGACTGGGGTTGCCTGGACTACGCCTTGGAATAAGCACCTCTTTGGTTCATTCAAGCTTTTTTTAAAGTTGTTTCAAGTTTCAACTTTGTTACTTAGAAGTTAACTTGTGACTATTTCTGCCATTTCACACTGAGCTAGTCGGAGGAAGGGCTCTGAGCTAATGAATCTGAGATGTATAACATTAAGTATCCTGTTGCTTATTTCTGAGTTATTTATAGCACTTTTATTTTACTCACTGTGTGAGGTATTAAGTAGAATTTTCTATAATTGTAAAGCATCTGGTTGGGTTTGTTTGTTCTGATTTTTTGCTAGGAGTGTATCAAATAACTTGTTTGCATTTAAAAGCATTCTCTAGAGTTTCCTTGATCCTTTGTCTGTTTAAACATTTCTGCAGGTTTTTTCTACCTAAGTAATTTTGGTAGTGTAGCATTGTCCATACTCAGGCCTGTGTTTTGGGCCTAGTTGTTTGTTATTAGAGGCTGTGTGTCTGTGCAAGTCCTGGTGTGCACGTCCCAGGTCATCATAGCTTAGCCAAGGCCAGTGTAGCATTTCAGTGAGAGTGAATTGTTTGTGGTCATTGGCTGACTGGGGTTGCCTGGACTACGCTTTGGGATAAGCACCTCATTGGTTCTTTCAAGCTTTTTTTAAAGTTGTTTCAGGTTTCAACTTTGTTACTTAACTTAACTTGTGACTGTTTCTGCCATTTCACACTGAGCTATTCGGAGGAAGTCGGAGGAAGGGCTCTGAACTAATGAATCTGAGATATATAACTTTGCTTATTTCTGAGTTATTTATATCACTTTTATTTTACTCACTGTGTGTGAGGTATTAAGTAGAATTTTCTACAATTGTTAAGCATCTGGTTGGGTTTGTTCTGATTTTTGTTTCACACCCTCCCTCCCTTTTGGTGTCCTGTTTTTATACTTGGCTTTGCAGTTGCCCACCCGTACTGTAAATTTGATCTGGGACACTCCCCCCAATCTAGTGTCATTACCTCATTCTACCTATTCCAGGGATAACATTTGAGAAGACCAACCCAGTTAGCTTCTGCTCCTCCTTTCCCCTTTACAAAAAAAAAAAAAAAAGTATTTTCATCCAGCTGTACTCCGTCGCATATCGCCTACTCAGAGGTGATCTCTGCCTAACATACAAAGCTATGTCAAACCCAGAGCGGTTGGACATGCTCCACTTAAAGAAATCCCAATCACTCCGAGCTACACGCTATAGGGACCTAAACCTTGTCACAACAATAAACAGAACATGCCGGAGGGATAGATTCCTGTCCCAGAGACTTCCCATACTCTGGAATAAGCTACCTATCTATGCCAAACAAAGCTCCTCATTAGCACTCTTCAAGAAAAATCTTGATGATTGGATGGGAAATAGGAAATTCACCCCGGGGATCACCTCTGTGGCTCTGCTCGACAGTGGCACAGGAAAAAAATTTTCTTGGGTGGCAAAAGCCAGGGTACTTGTTTGGCTGGGCTTGTATAAGTTCCAGGGCCGATAGCCTAGTATCTACCTATGAACCTAAGCTTGTTTCCTGCCTTTCCTGTAAATTGTCAAGTCCAGATACAGATTTGCTGTATCCAGGACTGATTGTAAGCTTCTGAGCCCCCAAGCCTTTGTGTTGGAGGGAAGCCTTCTAGCTTAATTTTGTTTCTTAGAACTAGCCAGTTTTCTAGTTTCAGTACTCAAATCTGTTTCTTTGAGCTCAGCACTTGTTCAGAACTCATTGTAAGCACTAAATAAGCTACAAATTACTACAGCACTCAACTTTCCTCACTTGTCTAGAGGAAAACAGTTTTTAGTATTTAATAAATACCTATCCAGACATGTCTAAGGGTCAACTCCCGGTGTTTTCTCCTGTTTACCTGATGAATCTGGGCATCTTGGGGCAATGCAGCAATTGCCTCATGTACGCAGACAACCCTCTTCTCCTACCACCCAACACTACAACCTGTGAGAGATGCACTTATATAACCAAACTGGAAGCAAAGCTCTCTTCACCCAAGACTGGACTAGACAGTCAAGAGGAGAAGGTAAACACTTGCACCACACTCATCACATAGTCCCTCAAAACCTACACCACCAAAATACGCACACACAAACACAAAACACACATCTACATTTGTGGAGGCTCTCCCAAGCAATAGGGACCTCCAAAGCAGAAACGCAAGCAACCTCCACACCCCCAACACAACCCAAATGACACATAGCCCACAAACTCAGTGTGCCACTCAACCACAGTACATAAGGCATAACAACGTACCTAACACTCTAGTCATAGGTGACTCTATAGTCAGGCACACTGATGTTCCACTCACCAGGCTAAATAAGGAGAAAGTCACTGTCAGCTGCCTGTCAGGTGCCAGGATCCGCCACATAACGCATGCACGCAGGTCACTCCACAGCAAGTGAAAATATGACTCTCATTGTCCATGTTGGTGTGACCTGAAACGTACCTCCCTGGACTACATGAAAAGAGACATGGAGGAGCTTTCTGATCTTGTAGCCCAGGCAGGTATGTCCCTAGTCCTGAGTAGCATCCTGCCATCACCCAGAATGATACCACAGTACAAGGACAAAATGATAAGCTTCTGGTGTCATTCTAAGGGGATCCGGTATCTGTCTGCCTGGGATGACATGATCGATAAACCACGATGCTTTGCCAGAGATGGCCTGCACCTGTCTCCCTTGAGATTCCAGATACTGGCTAAGGCTCTTGCCACCCCATATAGTGCCTTTTTTAGGCAAGATTCAAATAAATTCACCACCGTAACAGGTACAAGCAAGCAAAATCTGAGGGTAATGTTACTAGTGCTAGAAGTCTAAACCTCAAAATGCACTCACTCGAGGCACTCCTTAAAATGGAGAACATTGACATCTGTGCAGTGATAGAGACCTGGTTCAAGGCTCCAGAGAGCACCCCTGCATTACCAGGCTGTAATTCATACCACACCTTTCGGCCACCTAACATGGACCGAAGGACTAAAGGTGGAGGCGTGTCCATATTCATTAAGGATATGCACACCTCCAGGATAGTTGCTCAGCATAATGCATCTGAGATTATCCAAGTGCAACTAACTCTGGGCAAGACCGCAATGCAAATTGTAGTTTGCTACAGATCCCCCACCATGCCCGAGGATTCCCACTTCTCATTTCTTGATACACTGGAAAGTATTAGGGTACAACCTAACACCCTAATAATGGGCGATTTCAACTACCCCACCATTAACTGGGAAAACTACTCATGTACCAACTCTTGTGCTCAGCGTTTTCTGGAATTCATAAATTCCAATGTTTTGGATCAACTTATCCACACCCCCACCAGAGGCAGCAGTATCCTAGACCTGGTCATTACCAACATGAGCAACTGGTGTTCCACACCAGAAGTCAGTTCCTCGTTGGTCGGATCCGACCATAAGCAAATCACCCTTGACATCCACATCCCAGCCCCACCCCCCATCAGGGAAACCACCATAAAAAATTTCTCCAAAGCCAACTTCACGCTTCTTAAGACAGAAGTGGCAAACTTCACAACACCCATGCTGACGGACAATAGAGATACGACTGCTGAATCCTATACAGTTGCACTTTATAAGCACTTACACGAGTGCATGGATCGTGCAATCCCTAACAGAACCGAGATGCTATCCTCCAAAAAAGGAAGTCAATTTGGTGGCCTCCTGTCATAAACAAACTGTACAACAGAAGAAAGAAACTGTTGCTAAAAAGAGTAAAATCCCATGATTGGAGGAACTCCGTGGTCAGCCTCAGTAAGAAGCTGAGATCCCTCATAAAATCCTCCAAAGCTAGTTACAAAAACAAAATCGCCACCGATTCTAAAGACATTCACAAAGCATTCTATAGCTATGTCAAGAATCTCAACGGCAACACTCAGATCTGCTCTGAGTTGCAGCACAATGGCACTAAATATACAGAACCAACTGATATTGCCAACATCCTGGCAGATAGGTTCAGTGCTAACTTTACCCCTTTCTCATCCCCTAAAGGGCCCATCTCTATACCTGAAGAATGCAAAGTACCTGTAATCACGGCTGCACAGGTAAAAAACACACTCTCCAAAGCCAAGAACACAGCATCCATGGGACCTGACAACATCCCAGGCTGCATTTTACATGAACTACAGATTGAACTGGCACCCCACCTAAGTACCATGTTCAATCATAGCCTCACCTCAGGCTTTGTGCCCACTGAATGGGGCACAGCAACGGTTATCCCACTCCACAAAGGGGGAGCCACCACGGACCCCGGGAACTACCGCCCCATTAGCCTGACGAGCCTGGTCTGCAAGGCTGTGGAGCATATCATCATGGAACTTATAACCAATGACATTGGTAATCTCCAAACTCTGGACCCTACCCAGTTAGGGTTTGTAAAAGGCAGATCATGTCTCCTAAACCTGATAGACTTCTTTGAAGCGGTCACCAAAGCTGTAGTTGAGGGTAAGGTGGTACACACAGCCTATCTAGATCTCGCCAAGGCTTTCGACACCATCCCCCAGTCTGGAATCATAGACTAACTCACTAAATTAGGTATAAATCCCTATGTCACAAGATGGGTTGCCAACTGGCTCACTGACTTGAACCCACACTGTGAAAGTAGCAGACTCTAAATCCAACTTCAGACCAGTGACAAGTGGAGTACCACAGGGTTCAGTCTTAGGTCCTCTCCTGTTTGGTATCTACTTCTGTGAAGTACAGGCTAACACAGAAGGTCTTTGGCTAATTTTGCTCATTGTATTTACTTTTGTTACCTGCAGCATGGGAAGGTTCCCCCTCAGGGTATTAAGACCCATTCTACTAGAGCAGCCTCTACCTCTGCAGCCTTTCTGAGAGGTGTGCCTACTAAGGACATTCTAGAAGCAGCTGCTTGGTCTTCTGTCCATACTTTCACAAAGCATTATAGTCTACCTTTGTTTTCTAAATCTAGGGCTGGTTTTGCCTCTGCAGATGTTCTTCGTGTTTCACTGTTGCAGTCATTACATTTGGGTAATCTGCTGGCAGGTTGCCCACAGTCGGCCTGAATTCCAAAGTCTTGAGTCTTGCGTTGGTTGCTGTCTCCTCTTCCATGACGTCAGGGGTATAAAACATGCAGCCAACGCCATTTTCTTTAGTCTTTCTTGCCGCGCTGTGCCCGAAGCAGAAGCATTTCGCAAGTGTCGGTCGGCCGACTACTGAAATATTCGAGTTTGAGTTTCAGAACCAAAGTCTTCACTAAAGCCAAGTACCCCGTTGGGGAAACTTTTTTTTCTTGCTTTTTACCGATGTCAGAAAAAGTTAATAATTGTATTAGTTGTGGGAAGCAAATACCTCATAAGGATTTCCATTTATACTGTATTCCTTGCCTAGGCCCTGATCACAACATGCCTGGCTGTCGGTTTTGTGCTAGATTTAACCAACGCACTATTAAGCGTCGGTATATTTTTGCATCAAAGTATTTTGGAAACAGATTTAACTACCCAGAAATGTCGTCTGATATCAATCTGACTACCGGAGTACATAAAAAACGCAAAGAAAAGGACAGAGAAAGGCAGTTGAGATCCAAAACCGACAAAGCTTCTCCTAAGCCAGTCGCCAGTTCGCCGGTACTCAGTGAGGCACTTTCGCAGCTCCTGATACCCGCTCCCTTCGAGTCGCAGGCCTCTACCGACACCCATGTGGAGTCCGGCATGCCTCAAGATACTCAAGGTATTGGACCGACGGATGTATCTCCCTCGGATGGGTCCACAGCTGCTGAGCAGGCACCAGCTTCTGAGGGTGTATTCATACCTCAATATTTGTATATCAAACCGACGACAGCTGCAAAACCAAAGACAAAAGCAAATTCTAAAACTAAAAAAATGACGCATGAGCCACGTGCATAGATCTCTATGCCTAAAAAACAGATCAAAATGGCTGAAGACCTTATTACCTTGATCAGGGGTACCTATCCCCCTCCTGATAAGAGGCCTAGGCAAGACACTGATTATGAATCTTCAGATCAGGTTTCTATCTGAACAAGTTGGAAAGCATACCTTGCAATGTGGTTTTGATTCCTTAGAGGCCTCCTGCAGGGCCGCAGTTACTGGATCTGTGATAGGAGACATGCCTGGTTAAAGGAACAAAATTTACCTGATCATGTTAAAGCTAAATTGCTAGATGCACCTTTACAGCATGATTTTCTGTTTGGTATTAAGGCAGAAGAGGTTTTAAAGAAAATGAAAGACAAAGCTAAGTCTATGTAAACTGACTTCTTACAAGTGCAGCCACCAAGATTCAGTAGACACTGGCGTACCAAAAATTGGTCCTTTCCTGTGTCAGACAGCGCTCAAAGGGGCAAATCCAGACGCCCTAAGGGTTCCAGAAACCAGGCGCAAGATTCATACACGTCAAAGTCAAAGCAATGGGGTGCTTCCACCTCCAAATCTGGAGGAGATAAAGCGCAAACCTACAGAAAGCAATCCCAGTGACTTCCCTCTGCCTTCACCAAGCACTTATCTTTTGGCAGCACCCATAGGGGGAAAATTAACACTTTTTGCTCAAAATTGGCAGTTAATAACCAAGGACAAGTTGGTACTAAACATGGTATCACAGGGATACAGATTCCACTTTCACACTCTGCCAATGGCAAATGGTTGGCCAGATCTGCCAAAAAATCAATGGGCAGAGGCACAGAAACAGGTTATGTCCCTCATGGATATGGGGCCATTCAGGCAGTACCACAACAGGAAAAAGGACAAGGTTTTTACTCAAGACTGTTCTTGGTACCCAGAAAGGACAAGGTCTGGCGGCCAATACTGGATTTATTGATTTTGAACACATACCTGGACATTCCAAAATTCAAAATGCTGACTTTGCAGCAGTTTCTGCCCATGCTGGACAAGAATGCTTGGCTGGTGACTTTAGACCTAAAAGAGGCATAACTGCATGTCCCAATAAGATAATCGTGCAGAAGATACCTCAGATTCAAGGCTGGCTTAATGCATTACCAATTCTCTGCACTGCCCTTTGGCTTATCTACTGCGCCCAGGGTCTTTACAAAGTGCTTGGCACCAGTAATTGCATTTGCAGAAGTATACAAATATATCCTTACTTGGGCGACTGTCTCATTCAAGCAGAGAACAAGGACATTCTTCTTCGACACCTGGCGTTTGTGAAAAGACTTCTAACATGTCTAGGGTACACAAATGAAAAGAAATTACAACTGGTACCCTCTCAAAAGCTAACATTCCTGGGTGCAAGCTTGAATTCAACTGCCCAGATGGCTTACCTCACGTCAGACAAGCAAAGGTAACGGACTACTTACTTCAAACTGATGGTAACAAAAACCCAGTCTTCTGCAAGACAAATTCTGCAGGCTGTGGGCTTCATGGCATCCTGCATACTACTGATTCCATATGCAAGACTGCATATGAGGAAACTTCAATGGTACCTAAAAAGTTTATGGTGTCAACATTCTCACAGTCTAGAAACAATGATTTCTCTCATTCCCTGCCTGCAACAGGAGTTTCTGTGGTGGGCAAAGACATGTCACCAAAACATGGGACGCCCATTCACTCTACCCCCTGCCAGCCAAACCATGACAACAGACGCATCAGATTATGCCTGGGGGGCTCACATGGCAGGAAGACGCATTCAGGGCATATGGTCACCAAAACAAATGCATCTGCATATCAACCAGAAAGAGTTGGTAGCTGTTCAAAATGCCCTAACAGCCTTCAAGGACTTACTTCATCCAGGACAACTACTGATAAAGACGGACAACACCACAGTCATGTGGTATATAAACAAGCAAGGGGGCACACACTATTACCCCCTCTGCAGATTAGCCATGGCACTGTGGAACACAGCTTTGACCTACCAAATACATCTTCAAGCTCAATTCCTGCCAGGAAAACAAAACTCTCTGGCAGACGATTTAAGCAGAAACCTTATGGACCCTCACGAGTGGAAACTAAATCCACAAGTTTTCATCATGATAACAGAGAAATGGGGAAGCCCAGACATAGGTATATATTTGCCTCTCTTCAAAATTATCAATCAGTTTACGCCTTTCCTCCTCTGCCTCTTCTCCCCAAGGTCCTCCTAAAAGTCAGACAAGAGAAACCAAAGATAATACTAATTGCCCCGGACTGGCTCCGCCAATACTGGTACCCAATCCTAAGGAACTTGTCTCAATACCCAGCTTGGACCATGCCTCAAAGTCCACAACTACTGTCCCAGCAAAACAATCGGATCCTGCACAATCAACTACAAACTCTGAACCTGGCAGCATGGCTGATCATGTAGTCTTACAAACAACACCTCTCAGTAAAGCTGTGATAGATGTCATTTTGGAAGCCAGAAGGCCTAGTACTAGAAAATCTTATGCTGACAAATGCAAGAGATTCTGTGCTTGGAATCAAGCACAAGGAACTGATACAGCAGAACCACATATTCCTCAGCTATTGCAATACTTAACTGAGATGCTTGACAATTTTGGCTCATTACAATACAGAGCCACCAATCTCATCCTTTACTAAAGCAGCATCTTAGAGGAGCCAAAAAGGCCTCCTAGAAGATCACCATTGCCTGCATGGGACGTCAATTATGTGTTGGAAAAGCTAACCCTGCCTCCATTTGAACCAGCTGCTTCCTCTAATATAAAGTTCTTATCATGGAAAACAGCTCTGCTTCAAGCAATTACTTCAGCAAGAAGAGTTTCCGAGCTACAGGCCCTCATGGCTATAGAGCCTTTTATCATATTTTACCCAGACAGGGGTATCTCTGAGGACAAATCCTACTTTTATGCCTGAGGTGGTTTCCAGTGTGGCTCTTAACCAAACAATTCATCTGCCAACCTTTTATCCAAATCCGCAGAACAAGGGGGAGAGAATTCTGCCTTTCTTGGACGTACACAGACAACTAAGATTCTACTTAAGCAGGACTAAAGCTCTAAGAAAAACTGAGCAATTACTAGTGGCATATGCTGCAGGATCAGAGGGCAAGGCTATTTCAAAGCAGACAATTTCAAAGTGGATAAGCCACTGCATCCGTTTCTGCTACTTCTGCCTAAGGGCATTAGGTCTCATTCCACCAGAGCTGCAGCTACTTCAGCAGTCTTTCTAACGGGAGTACCAACCAAAGACATTCTAGAGACTGCTACTTGGAGTTCTGTTCACACCTTTACAAAGCATTATCATTTGCCTCTTTACTCTAAATACAGAGCAGGCTTTGCCACTGCAGTTCTGCAGGACCGTATAGCCGTTCCTAATGCTGCTTAGCTCCAGCCCCCCACCCATAGCTTTGTGATTCTGTCCAAATGTATTGACTGCAACAGTGAAGCACGAAGAACAAAGTACAGTTGTGTACACTTACCATAAATGTAGATGTTCGAGTGTATTCACTGTTGCAGTCCAGGTTACCCACCCGCCATCCCCCTGTCATTCTGGAGTTTATCTTTCCTTCTGTATCTTCTACAACCTATGTGGTGTATTTGCTTGTAGATGAAGGTAAAGTTTATATTGATGCATGTATATATATATATATTTTTTGGCTACCTTTTTGGGGGCAAGAAAAACTAAAGAAAATGGCGTTGACTGCATGTTTTATACCCCTGACGTCATGGAAGAGGAGACAGCAACCGACGCAGGACCAAGACTTTGGAATTCAGGCCGACTGAGGGCAACCTGCTAGCAGATTACCCAAATGTAATGACTGCAACAGTGAATGCACTCAAACATCTACATTTATGGTAAGTGTACACAACTGTACTTTTTGCAGGGCCTTCTTACCAGCCCTTAATCTGTGATCCTTCCTCCCCCCTTTGTCTTTTTCCTGGGCTTTGGGAATCAACCCTTACGTGAGGACTGCAACAGTGAAGCACGTAGAACATAGTACAGTTGTGTACACTTACCATAAATGTAGATGTTCGAGTGTATTCACTGTTGCAGTCCTGGTTTCCTCCCTCCATTCCCCCTTTTTTCTTAAGGCGCAGACTTTATACATTTTTATTTTTTGTATGAAGTGTCCAGGGTGCTATCTTCCTGGGTTAGCCTTCTTTTGGTGGCTCCTGACAGTTATGGCAAGAGAAACTGATGAAATGGCGTCGGCTGCCTCCCTTTATACCTGACGCTCTGACGTCAGTTTTACAACCGGCGGCAGCTGACGTCATATACCAAGGGCTCTGGTATTCGGGCAGACTGAAGGCTACCGTGAACAGGATAACCCAAATGTGAGGACTGCAACAGTGAATACATTTGAACATCTACATTTATGATAAGTGTACACAACTGTACTTTACGACTTGAGTCCTACACATGCACTCTATAAGCACTTACACGAGTGCCTGGATAGTGCTATCCCAAACATAACCAAGATGCTATCCTCCAAAAAAAGGAAGCCAATCTGGTGGTCCTCTGCCATAAACAAACTCTGTAACAGAAGGAAGAAACTGTTGCAAAAGAGAGTAAAATTCCATGAGTGGAGGAGCTGCCTGATCAGCCTCAGTAAGAAGCTGAGATCCCTTATAAGATCCTCCAAAGCTAGCTACGAAAACAAAATCGCCACGGATTCTAAGGGCAACCACAAAGCATTCTATAGCTATGTCAAGAATCTCAATGGCAACAACCAGATCTGCTCTGAGTTACTGCACAACGGCACGAAAATTACAAAACCAACTGATATTGCCAACATCCTGGCAGATAGGATGTTCATCGTGCATACAGCTGCAGTCATCACACTTGGGTTATCCTGCCATCAGGCGGGTCCTCGGTCGGCCAAATTCCAAAGTCTAGGTCCGGCGTCTGTTGTCACTTCCTCCCTGACATCAGTGCGGCAGGGGTATAAAAGAGGCAGCCGATGCCATTTTCTTCAGTCTTTCTTGCCGCGCGGTGCCCGAAGCAGAAGCAGTTCGCAAGTGCCGGTCGGCCAGCTCCTGAGATTTACGAAAAGTATTTCAGCCGAAGTCTTCTTTAAAGCTAAGTACCCCATTGGGGAAACTTTTCTTGCCTCAGACCGATGTCAGACAAAGTTAATAATTGCATTTCTTGTGGGAAGCAAATACCGCATAAGGATTTTCACTCCTACTGTATACCTTGCTTAGGGCCAGACCACGACGTCTCGGCCTGCCGTTTTTGTGCTAAGTTTAACAAGAGCACTATTAAGCGCCAGGCGGAGTTCGCCCTTCATTATTTTGGCAAAAAATGTAATTATATCATGTCGTCGGATATACCAACGCCAGTTACAGACAAAAAACGCAAGGATAAGGACAGACATCCGAGGCCTGCACCGAGTACTGAGATCACGCTAAGGCCGACTACCGGTTCTCCGGTTCTCAGCGAGGCGCCTATGCAGCCCCTGACTACCGATGAAACTTTTTTACCGGCTACTTCAGTACCTGAGGTCGCAGCTCCCTCGGTCTCCATTCCCACTGCAGATACCGACGCCACTCTCTTGGCGGAGAAACGGAAAATTTACCGAGGCCTGCCATTTCTGAAGGCGTTTTCAGGCCTACCACCTTTTCTGTTAAATCTTTCTCTAAATCTAAAACCCCAATGAAAATTAAAAAACGGGGTCCTCAGACCCCCTCTCAAGGCCCCATGCCTAAAAAACAGATGCTTAAAATGGCTGAGGATTTGATTACACTCATCAGGGGTTCTCAACCCCCCTCAGACAAAAGACCCAGGTTGGAGGAAGACTTCCCTTCCTCAGACCAGGCTTCTATTACCTCAGACCTTTCTGAGGACCAGGATTATGCCTATTCCCCATTTGAAGACTCTGATGCTGAGGAGACTATTCCCTCGGTCTCCCCCCCCCTGAGGACTACTCTTTTGGGGAAACCCTTCATACACTGAGAGAGCACTTCCACTGGGAAGGCCAAGATTACTCATATTCCAAGAAAAGGCTCAGGGAATTTTTGCTGCTTCCCCAGCATAGGCCCCTGGCTATTCCTCCTGTCTTAGATATTTTGGATGATGTGTACGCAGAAGCCAGTCTTAATCCAGACTCTTTACCTCCTGCCCCTGTTAAACCGGACAGATATTACTGGGTTCCTGATTCTCACCAGTTCCTTTATAAAAGCCCTTCCGCTGACCCAGAAACTATTTCTCAGGGTCCCAAGGGGGTCAAGGCTTCTTTTGCAAAAAACCCTTTACCTTCAGAGAGAGATTACAGAGCATTAGAAAGGTGGGGGGAAAAGGTGTATACATCAGCCACTTTAAACATGAGGGCATTAAACTGTCAATTTCATATGTTAAAGTACCAGCAGTTCTTGCTTTCTCAGCTGAAAAGCAAAATGACACAAGCAGAACAACCAGAGTTGAAAGAGTTGCAGGATTTGTTGCATGGAGCAGAACAAGTGGGGAAACATACCTTACAGTGTGGTTTTGATGCTTTAGAGGCCTCATGTAGAGCTGCTGTCACGGGGTCTGTCATACGTAGACACGCTTGGCTCAAAGAGCAAACCTTACCAGATCATGTCAAAGCAAAGTTATTAGATGCACCACCACAAAAATATGTATTGTTTGGTGTTAAAGCGGAGGAGGTACTAAAGAAAATGGAGGAAAAAGCAAAATCTATACAAACAGTTAAAGATTTCTTGCAGGTGCAGCCTTCACGCTTCAGCAGAAACTAGCCTTCAAAAACGTGGTCCTTTCCAGCCACGGACAGACCCCAAAGGGGTAGATACAGATGCCCAAGGGGTAGAGGACAACCTCAAGGATCTTACAGAGCTAGGCAGTGGCAAGCACCAGCCCCAAGAGGTGGAGAAGATAGACCTCAGTCATTTAGAAAAGAGACACAATGACTTTCCCCTATGCCTGCCAAACAAAGCAATAATGGCAACACCTTTGGGCGGAAAACTGGCCTTATTTTAAAAAAAACTGGCACATTGTTACAAAGGACAAATTGGTTCTGGATATTACAGACAGATGCTACAGGTTCCACTTTCACACCCTTCCAAAAATGAGAGGCATGCCAAACCTGCCACAAAATCAATGGGCAGAGGCACAAAAACAAATTTTCGCTCTCATGGGTATGAAAGCAATTCAAGAGGTACCTGCAAAAGAACAAGGTCATGGTTTTTATTCAAGACTATTTCTGGTACCAAGGAAAGACAAAGATTGGAGACCCATCTTAGACCTATTTATTCTAAACACATATCTAGAGGTGCCAAAATTCAAGATGCTCACATTACAGCAGCTTCTTCCCATGCTGGGCAAGGAGTCTTGGCTGGTAACGGACCTCAAGGAGGCATACCTGCATGTCCCTATCAGACAAGATTGCAGAAGATACCTCAGATTTCTTGCAGGTTCAACCCATTATCAATTCTCTGCATTGCCCTTTGGCTTATCTACTGCGCCCAGAGTGTTTACGAAATGCCTGGCATCAGTAATTGCTTTCTGCAGACAACGAGGAATACAAATCTACCCATATCTGGACGACTGCCTGTTCCAAGCGGACAGCAAGGACATTCTATTGCAGCATCTGGCGTTTGTAATAAAACTGTTAAACTGCCTGGGGTACACAGTAAACAAAAAGAAATCAAAACTAATACCCTCTCAACAGATAATTTTCCTGGGTGCCAGCTTAAATACAACGGCCCAGATGGCTTACCTCATGCCAGACAAACAAGGGAAACTGTCTCAATACTTCAACAAAATGGCAACTTTAACCAGGCTAACTGCAAGGAAAATCCTGCAGGCTCTAGGGTTCATGGCATCTTGCATCCTACTAATACCATTTGCAAAGCTGCATATGAGGAAACTACAATGGTACCTAAAAAAACTTATGGTCTCAACACAGCCACAGCTTGGAAACAATTTTACCACTCATTCCATGCCTTCAAAAGGAATTTTTGTGGTGGGCTCAAGCATGCCAAAGAAACACGGGTCTCCCTTTCTGTATACCACAAGCAAGTCAAATCATCACAACAGACACCTCAGACTACGCCTGGGGAGCACACATGGCAGATCAGTGCATCCAGGGAAAATGGTCCCAAAAACAGATGCACCTACACATCAACCAAAAGGAGATGCTAGCTGTGCAAAATGCTCATATGACCTTCAAGGACCTACTGCATCCGGGCCAGCTATTAATAAGGACAGACAACACCACAGTCATGTGGTACATAAACAGGGAGGGACACATTCATACCCCCTGTGCAGGCAAGCTATGACCCTGTAGAACACAGCATTGGAATTACAAGTTCAACTGCAGGCACAATTCCTGCCAGGGAAGGAAAACACACTGGCAGACAACTTAAGCAGAATTATGACAGACCCACACGATTGGAAGTTGCATCCTCAAGTCTTTTCAAAGATAACTCAAGCATGGGGACAGCCAGACATAGATCTATTTGCTACCCACAGAAATTACCAGTTGAAAAAATTCTGCTCAAGGACCTATCATCCACAGGCCTGGAAAGTGGACGCACTCTCTTTCAATTGGACAGCATTGACAGTCTATGCTTTCCCTCCTCTACCACTACTGACCAAAGTCCTATTAAAAACCAGAGCAGAGAGGCCACAAATGATTCTCATTGCTCCAGACTGGCCACAACAGCACTGGTGTCCTCTCCTAAAGAGCCTGTCACACTCACCACCATGGATCCTACCTCAAGTTCCTCTTCTGTTGTCCCAGCACAACTACAAGACCCTTCACAGCCAGCTCAGAACTCTAAATCTAGCTGCATGGAAAATACCTTAATTTGCCAACAGACTCTCCTCTCCAAAGAGGTACAGGATGTCATCTTGGAGGCCAGGAGACCCCCCACTAGAAAAACCTACTCCGCCAAATGGAAACGGTTTTGTTCCTGGAATCAAGCAAAGGGCCAGAATCCTTGGGTAATAAATATACCTCAGATTTTACAGTACCTAGCTGAGATGTTAAATAGTGGCCTTTCCTTCTCTTCCCTCAAGATCCACGCTTCAGCCATTTCAGCACAATACAATACAGATCCTCCTTTATTCTCACATCCTCTATTAAGGCAGTTCCTCAGAGGGGCAAAAAATATAAAACCCCCACGGAAACCACCAGCTCCAGCTTGGGACCTCAACTTTGTATTGGAGAAGCTGACACTGCCTCCTTTTGAGCCGGCTTCTTCAGCAGAGCTACAATACTTGTCGTGGAAAACAGCCTTGCTTCTGGCTATTACCTCAGCATGCAGGGTTTCGGAGCTACAAGCCCTCATGGCTGTGCAACCATTCATCATTTTCCATCAGGACAGGGTTTCCTTACGAACCAACCCTACCTTCATGCCAAAGGTAATATCCAGTGTGGCTTTGGATCAGACTATTCATTTACCTACCTTTTATCCAAATCCACTGAACAAAGGGGAGAGACTACTACACTCCTTGGGCATTCACAGGCAACTTCGTTATTACTTGGACAGAACAAAGTCATTCAGGAAATCTGAGCAGCTCTTTGTGTCCTATGCTACAGGTGCTCAAGGAAAGGCTGTTTCCAAACAGACTATTTCAAAATGGATAGCCCACTGCATACGTTTTTGTTATTCATTTCATGGAAAATCAGTGCCTGCATACATCAGATCCCACTCCACCAGGGCTACAGCTACCTCAGCAGCTTTCCTCAGGGGGTCCCCACCAAGGACATTTTGGAAGCAGCTACTTGGAGTTCAGTGCACACTTTCACCAAGCACTACCACCTTCCACTATACTCAAATCTAGAGCTGGCTTTGCCACAGCAGTCCTGCAGGGCATTCTAGCCCCTCCTAATTCCACTTAGTACCAGTCACCCTTACTTAGCTTTGGGATTCTACCCAAGTGTGATGACTGCAGCTGTGTATGCACAATGAACATAGTACAGTTTTGTACCTACCATAAATGTAGATGTTCGAGTGCTCATACAGCTGCAGTCCAGGTTACCCTCCCTCCATCCCCTCTTAGGACAGGGCTTATGACAAACACCTTTAACATACAACCTATTTGGGGTATTCCTTCATGGTGTATTTGCTTGCAACTACTGTTTTGATTTATTTACTTATGTATGTTTGCATAACATCATGTATTGCCTTCCTTTCTGGGGGCACCTGACATCTGGGGCAAGAAAAACTGAAGAAAATGGCGGTGGCGTCTTTTTATACCCCTGCCGCACTGACGTCAATGAGGAAGCGACGACAACCGACGCCGGACCTAGACTTTGGAATTCGGCCGACTGAGGACCCGCCTGACGGCAGGATAACCCAAGTGTTATGACTGCAGCTGTATGAGCACTCGAACATCTACATTTATGGTAGGTACAAAACTGTACTTTCACTGCTAACGTTACCCCCCCCCCCTCACCCCTTAATGGGCCCATATCTGTACAGGAAGAATGCAGAGTCCCTGTAATCACATCTATGCAGGTAAAAGCTGCACACTCTAAAAGCAAAAACACAGCAGCCATGGGGACCGGACAACATCCCAGACTGCGTTTTACATGAACTTCAGAAAAACTGGCTCCCCACCTAAGCACCATGTTCAATCATAGTCTCATGTCAGGCTTTGTGCCCACTGAATGACACACAGCAACAGTTCCACCACTGATTCTGGGAACTATCACCCTGTTAGCCTGACGAGCCTGGTCTGCAAGGCCATGGAATGTATCATTATGGAATTCATAAACAAAGACATTGGTAACCGCCAAACTCTGGACCCCCCACCCAGTTAGGGTTTGTGAAAGGCAGATCATGCCTTTTGAACCTGATCAACTTTTTTGAGGCTGTCACCAAAGCCATAGACGAGGGTAAAGTGGCTCATACAGCCTATCTTGACCTCGCCAAAGCTTTCAATACCATCCTCCATTCTGGAATTATAGCTGAACTCATTAAACTAGGTATAAATCCCTACGTCACAAGATGGGTTGCCAACTGGCTCACTGACCGAACCCAGGCTGTAAAAGTTGCAGACTCCAAGTCTGACAAGTGGAGTACCAGAGGGTTCAGTCCTGAGACCTCTGTTTGGTATCTACTTCTCTGAAGTACAGATTAACACAGAAGGCCTCTGGCTAACGAAGTTTGCAGATTACTGCAAACTAGGAGCCATAGTCGCGTCCCCAAATGATGTGGACATCCTACAGAAGGGCCTCACTGAGACAGATGCCTGGTGTCAGAGGCATGGCCTAAAGGTCAATGCCAAAAAGTGCATTGCCATCCCCTTTGGTAAAAACTCTGTACCCATGAACTACCACATAAATGGCAGTCTAATTGACTCTGAATGTTTGATAAGAGACCTTGGGACCCAGGTAGGCAGTAGTCTCTCCTTTGATGATCACATCACCACAGTAGTCAGGAAATCCTTCTATGTGGCACACCTTATCACAAAAGGGTTGTCATCCAGGAAAGAAGAGGTCACTGTTCCCCTCTACTCAGCACTCATTAGACCCATTATAGAGTACAACATCCCTTTTGCAATGTACCTCACAGGACATCTGCAGCATGTGGAAAGGCCACAGAAGTACCTCACAAAGAGGATTACTGGCCTTGAACATATGCCGTACACTGACTGTCGCAAAAAAACTCCAGCTTTACTCTGTAGCGTATCGCCTACTCCGAGAAGATCTCTGCCTAACATATAAAGCTATGTTAAACCCAGAGCTGTTGGACATGCTACACCTTAAGAAATCTCAATCTCTCCAAGCTACACGCTCTAGGGGCCTAAACCTTGTCACCACAATAAACAGGACATACTGGAGGGATAGATTCCTGTCCCAGAGACTTCCTGTACTCTGGAACAAGCTACCCATCTATATCGAGCAAAGTTCCTCACTAGCACTCTTCAAGAAAAATATTTGAGTGGATGGGAAATAGGAAATACATCCCGCGGGGATCACTTCTGTGTGTCTGCTCGACATGGGCACAGGAAATTAACTTTCTTGGGTGCCGTAAGCCAGGAACCTTGTTGGCTAGGCTTACTTAGGCCCTTGGGCCGATAGCCTAGTACCTACCTATGAAGTAACCCAAGCGATAAAATTAATGCCATGGATTATAGTTAGAAAACTGGAGTTTTATTTGTTAATCTCACTAAAGCATATGACAGTGTTACATCCCGCAGAGTTGTAGTAAAGTATGCTAGAGCCCTGGACACTTCGCTTATTTGGCATCCCCTCCTAGTTTTATGGCCAAGTAAAACTAATTTGTATGCACATAATAGCTGTCTGCTGTAGCAAACATTTTGCTACCTGTAACAAAAGAACATTAACATCTTGTTTTGCACGTTATTATTGTATTTTAATATCCACAATTTCTACTGTAAATACTCTTTCACAAATTCTGTTGTACTGTGTGCACAAATTTTACTGTAACAGCTCTTTTGCCTTTTTTTTTTTTTTTTTTACTTGTATATGTAAACCTTTATTGCTGGTGCTTTTCTCCACAGGCCTCCACAGAAAATGGTTTCCTGACCCAGTCGGACTTTCCCGGTCACCAAATGTCAATAAAATAAATAAATAAATAATTAGCTCTCTGCTGTATTTCTGTGTCATGAATGCTGCAAAAAAGCTTTCAAGCTTTGCAAAGAGCTGTCAGTTGACACTTCGCTAAACTGAAACAAAGAGTTGTCCTACTACCATCATACAGTTCGCAACACACAGACACTGACTTGACTGGCTGTCATTTAAATAGCTACTGTTAATTGTGGCTGTTTAAATTAGTAGAGGCTTGTTGCAGAGACCAGTCAGCAACCTCTTCTGCAGTGCCTAACCTGTCTCCTGACAGCTTACACCCAGGGCAACCACCTTGTTTGCTGTGCCTTTGCTACAGCTTTGCATACTGGACTTTTCCAACAGTTCACATGTCATGGTCTGCCAAACACTGCACTAAAGCAGTTTGGCAGGTAGTTTGTATGCACATAATAGCTCTTTGACGTAGAAGATTTCGTGTTAATGCTCAGCCACCTAAAACTGATATTTTCCGGTAGTCATTTTTAAGCCATTGCTCTTCGTCATCGTCAATTTTCTTTCCATGCATCTGCTTCTGTGCACCAGTTATTTTGGTGCATTGCATTTGTCCCCTTCTCTCTGAAAGTGTGGCTAATACAATAGAATTGTTTTCCAAGTCATGATTTTTCAGACATGGTTTCTTAGTCATGCATTATAAAACCATAGCCATGCCATTTGAAATTGCAAATTGCCCAAGTCAGATGCCTCCTGACCAAAACATTATCATTTATGCAACCTTAGTACTAAATGAATTAGCACAGGCATTTATATGCCTTCATCTAGATATTTGACCCGTCAATGATGGCTACTGGCCATATTAAGTAAAAGTATCTAACAAAGCAAAACTACTGACAACTTGCAACAGAAGTCAAGCCACTAGCTTAGCTCATCAAGTGACAAAGGAGTTCTGATCTCTCCATTTGATTGTGCCCTTCAACTGATTGCTTCGTTTCCAGCTACCAACATCAAGTCTTTGCATTACATTCAAAATAAGGATATGGCGCAGTGGTGCAGTGGTTAATGTCGCCTTACAGCAAGAGGTTCTCCTGGTTGATTCTTGGCTGGGGGTGCCTTCTGTGCGTAGTTTGCATGGTGTTCATCGTGTTATACTGCTACAGTCATTACACTTGGGTTATCCTGCCGTCAGGCGGTGCTGCATTCGGCCCAAGTTCCAAAGTCTTGGTCCGGAGTCAGTTGCTGTCGCTTCTTCCCCGATGTCAGTGTGCCAGGGGTATATAAGATGCAGCCGATGACATTTTCTCCAGTCTTTCTTGCCGCACGGTGCCCAAAGCAAAAGCAGTTGGCAAGTGCGAGTCGGCAGACTCCTGAGATTTTCATTCCGAATCCAGAACCGAATTCTTCTACAATGCTAAGTACCCCGTTGGGGAAACTTTTTCTTGCCTCAGACCGATGTCAGTTAAAGTTAATAATTGTATTTCTTGTGGGAAGCAAATATCTCATAAGGATTTCCATTACTATTGTATCCCATGCCTAGGCCCAGACCACGACGTCACAGGTTGTTGGTTTTGTGCTAGGTTTAACAAGCGCACTATTAAACGTCGGTTTGATTTTGCCCGAAAATTCAATTACACCATGCCGTCGGAACTACCGACGACCGGGTTACACAAAAAATGCAAAGACAGGCATCCGAGACCCAAAACTGACGACAAAGCCTCTTCTAGGCCAGTCGCCGGTTCTCCGGTTTTCAGCGAGGTGCCTTCAAAGCCCCTGACGACCGCATCTTTGGAACCACAGGCCGCCTCTGACTCCCACGTGGAGATGGCTGAGCCTTCGGATACACCAGACTTACGGCCTACCGAGACTAACCCTTCAGAGGGCTCCGTAGTAGCTGAACATCCCGCACCTGCAGAGGGTGTTTTCAGGCCTACTCAGTTAACCATTAGATCTTCTGCTAAGTCTAAAACAAAGAAACAACTTCAGCATTCACCAGGGCAGGCCTCAGTGCCTAAGAAACAGATGCTCAAAATGGCCGAAGACTTAATTACTCTGATCAGGGGGTCCCACCCTCCTCCTGATAAAAGGCCTAAACAGGATGCACACTATGACTCATCCGACCAGGAGTCCATCTCCTCAGATTCATCCTCAGACCAAGGATACTCTTTACCCCCTTATGAGGACTTTGATGCTGAGGAATCAATTCCTTCAGCCTCTCCGCCAGAGGACTATTCCTTTGGGGAAACCTTACATACCATGCAGGAGCATTTCCATTGGGAGGGCCAGGATTATTCTGAATCCAAGAAAAGGCTCAGAGATTTTCTTTTACTGCCTCAACACAGACCCCTTGCTATTCCGCCAGTGCTACATATTGAGGACGATGTGTATTCTGAATCCAGTTTAAATCCTGATTCTTTACCTCCTGCTCCAGTTAAGCCTGACAGATACTAGAGTCCCTGACTCTCACAAATTCCTTTATAAAAGCACTGTTGCTGACCCTGAAACTATTTCCCAGGGTCCCAAAGGAGTAAAGGCCTCTACAGCAAAAAATCCAGTCCCCTCTGACAGAGATTCCAGAGCATTAGACAGATGGGGGAATAAAGTATATACATCTGCAACTTTAGCAATGAGGGCCTTAAATTGCCAGTTTCACATGCTTAAATATCAGCAATATTTGATGTCTCAGTTGAAAAAAATGCTTCCAAATTCAGATCTTCCTAATTTTAAGGAAATGCAGGATTTATTGCATGCAGCTGAACAAGTGGGAAAACATACTTTGCAATGTGGTTTTGATTCATTAGAGGCCTCCTGTAGAGCAGCAGTTACAGGGTCTGTCATTAGAAGACATGCTTGGTTAAAAGAGTAAACTTTACCAGATCATGTTAAAGCAAAATTATTGGATGCACCTTTGCAGAAGGATGTTTTATTTGGAGTTGAGGCAGAAGAGGTGTTAAAGAAAATGGAGGATAAAGCAAAATCTATGCAAACGGTGAAGGATTTCTTGCAGGTTCATCCTCCTCGATTTAGCAGAAATTGGCCAACAAAGAATTGGTCCTTCCCAGTTTCAGACAGACCTCAAAGGGGCAGATACAGATGTCCAAGAGACAGAGGTCAACCACAAGGTACTTACATGCCTCGACAATGGGGTGCTTCAACCCAGAAAGAAGGGGAAGACAGGCCTCAACCGTATAAAAAATAGCCCCAATGACTTTCCACTACAGCTGCCAAGCATCTTTCTCTTGGCAGTCCCCTTGGGGGGGGACTTGCTTTTTTCAGTCACAATTGGCATATGATCACCAAAGACAAATGGGTTCTCAATATTTTGTCTCAGGGTTACAAGTTCCACTTTCACACTCTGCCAAGATTAAAAGGAATGCCAGATCTGCCACCAAATCAATGTGCAGAGGCTCAAAGACAAATTACAACACTCATGGACATGAGAGCTATTCAAAAGGTACCAACACAGGAGCAAGGACAAGGATTTTAACCAAGACTCTCTCTGGTTCCCAGAAAGGACAAAGCCTGGAGGCCCATTCTGGATATTTCTTCTCTAAATACTTACCTGGATGTTCCAAAATTCAAAATGTTGACACTACAGCAGCTTCTTCCCATGCTGGGCAAGAAAGCTTGGCTCGTAACTTTGGACCTCAAGGAGGCATACCTGCATGCCCCTATGAGACAAAATTGCAGAAGATACCTCAGATTCTTAGCAGGTTCAATGCATTACCAATTCTCTGCACTGCCCTTTGGCTTATCTACTGTGCCCAGGGTCTTGCAAAATGCCTGGCACCAGTAATTGCATTTTGCAGACAAAAAGGAATTCAAATTTACCCATACTTGGATGACTGCCTTATTCAAGCAGAGAGCAAAGACATTCTTCTAAAGCATCTGGCGTTTGTAAAAAGACTGCTAATTTGCCTAGGGAACACAGTAAACGAAAATAAATCAAAACTAGTGCCCTCACAAGAGATAATATTCCTGGGTGCCAGCTTAAATACAACGGCCCAGATGGCTTATCTCACGCCAAACAAGCAAGGACGGCTGACTCAATATTTTCAATTGATGGCAACAAAAACCCAACTCCCTGCAAGAAAAATTCTGCAGGCCTTGGGTTACATGGCATCTTGCATACTACTAATTTCATATGCCAAACTGCATATGAGGAAACTACAATGGTACCTAAAGAGTGTCTGGTCTCAACACTGTCACAGTTTGGAAACAGTAATACCACTTATTCCTTGCCTTCAACAGGAGTTTCGATGGTGGGCTCAAGCCTGTCACCTCAACAAGGGACAGCTTTTCACTCAACCCACAGCCAGGCAAACACTGACAACAGATGCTTCGGATTACGCCTGGGGAGCACACATGGCAGGAAAATGTATTCAGGGCAAGTGGCCCGCAGAACAAAGGCATCTTCACATCAATCAAAAAGAGATGCTAGCTGTACAAAATGCCCTTATAGCTTTCAGGGACCTTCTGCATCCAGGACAATTACTACTAAAGACAGACAACACCGCAGTTATATGTGGTACATAAGCAAGGGGGCACTCATTCTTATCCCCTCTGCAGACAAGCCATGACCTTGTGGAATACAGCTATAACCTATCAAGTTCATCTGCAAGCACAATTCCTGCCAGGAGAGAAAAACACATTGGCAGACGACTTGAGCAGAAACATCATGGATCCGCACGAGTGGAAATTACATCCACAAATGTTCAAGATGATAACACAAAAATGGTGGAGCCCGGACATAGATCTGTTCGCATCCCCAGTGAATTGCCAGTTACAGAAATTCTGCACAAGGACTTACCACCCAAAAGCATGGAAAGTGGATGCCCTCCCATTCAGCTGGAAAAACCTACAAGTATACGCTTTCCCACCACTTCCTCTCCTTTCAAAGGTACTCGTAAAAGCCAGACAAGAACAGCCAAAGATGATCCTGATTGCCCCAGACTGACCACACCAGCACTGGTACCCAATCTTAAAGAACTTAGCACAAGGTCCACCATGGATTTTGCCTCAACTCCCACAACTTCTGACTCAGCAAAACAATTATACTTCACAGCCAGCTCAAAATGTTAAACCTGGCTGCATGGCGAATTCCTTAGTCGAGCAACCAATGGCTCTCTCCAAAGCTGTTGTGGATGTCATTCTGGAGGCCAGAAGGCCTAGCACCAGGAAAGTCTACTCTGATAAATGGAAGAGATTCTGTGCCTGGAAGCAGGCTCACAGCTTTGACCCTCTTGTCCCAAATATTCCTCAGATACTACAGTACTTGACTGAGATGCTGGACAAAGGCCTCTCCTTTTCATCCATTAAGATCCATGCCTCTGCCATCTCTGCTCATTACAACACAGAGCCACCAATTTTTTTCTCATCCTTTTCTAAAACAGTACCTCAGAGGGGCTAAAAACATAAGACCGCCCCGTAGAGCAGCAACTCCAACTTGGGACCTCAACTTTGTCTTGGAAAAATTAACTTTACCTCCTTCTGAGCCAGCTAACTCAGCAGACTTAAAATATGTCTCTTGGAAAACTTCTCTGCTCCTGTCAATAACATCAGCATGAAGAGTTTCAGAATTACAGGCACTAACGGCAGTGGGCCCTTTCATCATTTTCCACCAGGACAAGGGTATCTTTAAGAACAAACCCTACTTTTATGCCAAAGGTGGTATCAAGTGTGGCTGTAAACCAAACTATTCACTTGCCAACTTTTTATCCAAATCCACAGAATAAAGGGACTGCATTCCTTGGACATACACAGGCAGTTATGCTTCTACTTGACAAAACAAAAGCTTTCAGGAAAACTGAGCAATTGTTTGTAGCATATGCTGCAGGAACACAGGGAAAAGCCATTTCAAAACAGACCATTTCAAAATGGATAGGGCATTGTATATGTTTCTGCTATACACACCATGGGAAAACTGCACCTTAACAGCATTACTTCTCATTCCACCAGGGCAACAGCCACTTCAACTGCCTACCTCAGAGGAGGTCCTACCAAGGACATTTTGGAAGCAGCAACTTGGAGTTCTGTACATACCTTCACCAAGCATTACCATCTGCCTCTTTACTCTAAATCCAGAGCTGGCTTTGCCAGTGCAGTCCTGCAGGGCCTTATAGAACCAGCCACCCTACCTCAGCTTTGGGATTCTACCCAAGTGTAATGACTGCAGCAGTGTAACACGATGAACATAGTACAGTTTTGTACCTACCATAAATGTAGATGTTCGAGTGTATACACTGCTGCAGTCCAGGTTACCCTCCCTCCTTCCCCTCTTACTTGCTGGTACTTATCCAAGCCTTCTACCCTTTGCTACCTATGGGGTAGTATTTGCTGGTAACTGAAAGTTTTTGATTGCTTTCTTATGTATGTTTTATTAGCAATTTACATTGCCTACCTTTTTGGGGGCGCCTGACATCTGGGGCAAGAAAAAACTGAAGAAAATGGCGTCGGCTGCATCTTGTATACCTCTGGCGCACTGACGTCAGGGAAGAAGCGACAGCAACCGACGCCGGACCAAGACTTTGGAACTCGGGCCGACTGCGGGACCACCTGACGGCAGGATAACCCAAGTGTAATGACTGCAGCAGTGTATACACTCGAACATCTACATTTATGGTAGGTACAAAACTGTACTTTCTCCCTGCGTTCACGTGGGTTTCCTCTGGGTATTGCGGTTTCCACCCACATTTCTAAAGACGTGTCTGGAGCATTTCTCCCGGGACTCAGCTGAAAATAGGCACTGTCCTAGTCGGACTTTCCCAGTCAACAAATGTAGGTTTATGGCCAGCAGATAAAAGAATAAGCACCACTATATTTTAATGGTAAAAGCTGAATGCTTGCTATTACACAAAGAGCTAAGCTGTGGTTAGCCACGCTGATCTGGAAGATACTTTCTTGGGCAAACATTCTCTGCTGTCATGAATCTAAGTACCCCCAAGGACATCTGTTCATATTTCATACAGCATTCATAGGTTCGTAGGTTCATAGGTTCATACTAGGCTATCTGCCCAAGGGCATTTATAAGCCTAGCCCATAGTTATGTGGCTTTCGCCACCCCTTTAGTTTGAATAAAAACTATGCCTATCATTTTTCTGTGCCTCTGTCAAGCAGCGACACTGAAGTAATCCCTGGGGTATATCTGTGATCTCCCATCCATTGGTCAAGATTCCTCTTGAACAAGGCCAGCGAGGTGCTCTGCCTCACATGTACCGGGATTTTGTTCCACAGCATAGGGAGTCTCTGGGTGATGAATCTGTCCCTCCAGCACGTTCTATTTATAACCGTGTCAAGGTTTAAGTCTCCGCCCTTGTGGTTCTGAGGGATCTAGATTTTTGAGGTGAAGCATATTCATCAAATCTGGGTTTGACATGGCCTTATATGTCAGGCACAGGTCACCTCTGAGCAAGCGGTATGAGACTGAATAAAGCTGGAGTTCTTTCAGTCGGGCAGCATAAGACATATTTTGAGACCCTTTATCCTTTTGGTGAGGAACTTTTGGGGCCTTTCAAGCTGCATCAGGTGTCTGGTCAGATACATTCGAGCGGGCATTGTACTCAATCATAGGTCTAATGAGTGATGAGTACAGGGGCGATGACCTCCCTTGATCTAGATGTGAATCCCTTCATGATCAGGTGGGCGATATAGAAGGTTTTCCTAACTACTTTAGCAACATGAGTGTCAAACGAAAGACTACTGTCAACTTGGGTCCCCAGATCCCTGATGACTTTTCTGTGCTCAGTGGATTGTCACCTATATGGTAGCTAGGGGTAACCTTGTTTTTCCCGAAGGGTATGACTATGCATTTTTTGGCGTTTAACTTCAGGCCATGGTTCTGGCACCAGTTATCCGTTTCTGTGAGGCCCTTCTGGAGGATATCTGTGTCAGATGTGTTTTCGACTATGGCGCCCAGTTTGCAGTCATCTGCAAACTTTGTCAGCCATAACCCTCCTGTGTTTGCTTGTACCTCAGAAAAGTAGATGCCGAACAAGAGTGGACCCAGGACTGAGCCCTGTGGGACACCACTTGTGACAGGCTTTGAGTCTGACATGGCTCCAGCAACTCTGACCCTGTGGGTTCTGTCGCTTAGCCAGTTTGCAACCCATCTTGTGATGTATGGGTTTACATTCAAGCTGATGAGTTTTTCGATGATACCTGAGTGGGGTATTGTGTGAAGGCCTTTGCCAGGTCGAGGTAGGCTGTATGGACTGCCTTTCCCTCATCAATGGCCTTGGTGACTGTCTCGAAAAAGTCAACCAAGTTTAAGAGGCAGGATCTGCCTTTGACAAAGCCAAACTGGGTTGGATCCAAAGTCTGCAAGTTCCCTATGTCTTTATTTATGAGTTCCATTATGATCCTCTCCATGGCTTTGCAGATAAGGCTTGTCAAGCTAATGGGCGGTAATTTCAGGGTCTGTGGAGGCACCGCCCTTATGAAGTGGGACCACAGTGCGTCGCCACTCCTTGGAGTGCATTATCCTGAGGTGAGGCTAAGATTAAACAGCTGTCCTAACTGTGGGTTTAATTCCTCGTTGAGTTCATGAAGCACACAGCCGGGGACACCATCCGGTCCCATGGATGCTGTGTTTTTTGCCTTAGTGAGGGCAGTTCTCACCTGGGCGTTGGAGATGTTTGGGGGCTACAATCCTCTGGAATAGATATCTCTCCTTTTGGGAGAGGGAGAAGTTTGCACTGAACCTGTCAGCCAGTATGTTAGCAATGTGTGTAGGTTCAGTAATTTTCACATCATTTTGAACTAATTCTGAGCATATCTGGGAGTTTCCTCCTAGGTTTCTAACATAGCTAAAGAAGGCCTTATGATTGTCTTTAGAGTCCTTGGCGATTTTCTCTCAAAATTTGCCTTGGATGATTTTATGAGAGCTCTTAGTTTTTACTTATAATGATCAAAGGTGTCTTACCTTTCAAGGATTTTGCTCTATCTTGTAGTAGCTTCCTCCTTTTGTTGTAGAGCTTGTTTATGGCTGGGGTCCACCAGACTGGACGCTTGCCTTTGGTACAGAGAGTCTTAGTTTTGTTTGGGATTGCCTGATCCATGCAGTCCTGTAGGTGCTGGTAGAAGGCATTTGTAAGTGATTCAGCGGTTTGAGTAATGTTTACCACTGGCTCAGGAGCCTTAAAGGAGACCACACTAGTTTTTAGAAGTGTGAAATCGGCTTTTGAGAAGTTTTCACTGTGGTCTTTTTGTTTCAGGTGGGGCGGGATGAGGACCTCCAGCGAGATTAGTTTATGATCTGATCTCACCAGTGAGGGGTATACTTCGGTGTTGAACATTTTGATCCCATGTTCGTGATGATGAGATCAAGTATGTTTTCACCTCTTGTGGGGATGGTGACTAGTTGTTCCATGGCATTTGAGTTTATGAACTCCAGGAATCTTTGGGTTAGAGTGTTCGGGCTTGAGTAGTGTTCCCAGTCTATATGAGGGTAGTTGAAGTCACCTAGTATGATGGTGTTTGGAGATACATTTATCCTCCAATGTTTTCAGGAAGGCCATGTGAGGTTCCTGAGTTTGAGAGGGTGGCCTGTAACATGCTACAAATTGCAGAGCAGTCTTGCCTATGGTTAATTGCACCTGGATGGTCTCAGATGCATCGTCGTTGCCACCAACCTTGAGGTGTGGGTGTCCTTTATGAATATGGACACCCCCTCCTTTCTTGGTGTTGTCCGGATTTTGGGGCGGGCATTATGATATGAGGTGAAACCTGTTAGTGCTGGGGTGCTCTCAGGAGCCTTGAACCAGGTTTCTGTCACAGCACAGACATCGATGTTCTCCATATTGAGAAGGGCCTCGAGTGCGTGCATCTTGAGATTGAGACTTCTGGCATTGAGCAGCATTACCCTTAGTTTTTTCCTTTTTGGTGTTCTAGGGTGGTAGGTTTAGAATTTGAGCCTTGCCTAAAAAGGCACTATGGGGTGGCAAGAGCCTTTGCCAATATCCGAAGCCCAGGGTGACAGGTGCAAGCCGTCCCTTGCAAAGCAGCGTGGCTTGTCCAGCATGTCATCCCAGGCAGACAGACATTGGATCCCTTTGAATGACACCAGAATTTAAGCCAATTATTAAAGCTGATCATCTTATCACTGTATTGTGGCATCATTCTAGGTGAAGGTAGGATACTGCTCAAGGTCAGGGTCATACCTGCCTGGGCTACATAATCAGAGAGCTCCTCGGCGTCCCTTTTCATGTAGTCCAAGGAGTGCGTCTCAGGTCGTTGACACCAGCGTGGACAATGACTGAGTCGTACTGTACCTGCTGTTGAGAGACCTGAGTGCTTGCGTTATGTGGCGGATTCTAGCGCCCGACAGGCAGCTTACTGTGACCTTCTCCTTACTCAGTCTGGTGGCGGGGCGTCAGTGTGTCTGACTATGGAATCACCAATGACAAGTGTGTCTGGCATTTTGTTTGGCCTTAAGGGCTGTGACTGTTTGACACTCTGACTGTGTGGTCTATGTGTTGCATGTGTTGGGTCGTGAGGTGGTAGTTGTTTGGGTGTCTGCTTTGGTGGCCTCTGCTGTTTTGGTAAATTTTGACCAGAGCCTCCAGTATGTCCTTGTGTGAGTATGTGTATGATTTGAAGTTGTGATGGTACCATGTGTGACTGGGTATGTATTGTGTGTGGTTGCCTTCTCCTCCTGTCTGGTCTTGCCAGTCCTATGTTGAGAGAGCTCAGCCTCCAGTTTGGCCGTATAGTTGCATCTCTCGCATGTATTTGTGTTTTGTGGGAGAAGGAGAGGATTGTCTGTGTACATGAGGCAATTGTAACATTGCCTCAATATTCCCAGGTTCACCAGTTGAGCTGGAGAGGACACTAGCAACTGATCCTCGACATACTAGAAGTAGTAGATAAAGAACTTTCAAAGGACTCCGGGGAAGTGGGTTTTGGGCTGGTGGGGTACTATCTATAATAAGAGTGCTTTATCAAGGTGCAAGTACTGTAGGAGTAAGTGCTAGGCTTTACAGATAGAGAATAGTCTACTTGGGAATCAAGTAGAGATGAACTTTTCAGTTATAGGATATGCTGGTTAGATCAGCAGTACAGTTTAGCGTGTTTTATAGCAGGGGGCTGAAGGGAGCTAGGAATTGGCCCAAAAACGACCAATGGACGACTAGTTTCTGGCTGAAACTTCACCAAATCGGACAAAAGGCGCTCAGTGCTTCCCACTCCCACTGGTAAGCAAAGAAACTTCCCTCCTTCCTAATAAGGCAATGGATCAGTAACAGGAACTAAAAACAAAGCCCAGGGATCAGCAACTCTGAAACTGGACTACTCTAGTTCAGTAAAGTGGGAAAACAAGAGATTTTTTGTTTTATTACAGAGATAAGGAAAAAAAACAGACAGTAAATGCTATAAATGCTGTAAATCGGCTAGCGCACTTTAGTGTGTAGCCTACAGAAACAATTTGCAACAATTAGTAACTTAAAGTGCAATAAACAGTGTAAAATGCGAAATCACTTAAAGTAGCAGTAAAACAGGCGAAATGCAGTCGCTAGCTTAATAACAGTGGGAAAGCCACAAAAAATACTTATATCTGGTAGAAAGTCACTCTTTTAGCTCTCTGCTGCTTGGATCACTCTGCAGGCCACCACGAGGATCTGTGCAGGGTTGGTACAAGCTGGAAAACACGTGTTTAGCGTGTTTTATAGCAGGGGGCTGAAAGGAGCTAGGAATTGGCCCAAAACGACCAATAGACTACTAGTTTCTGGCTGAAACTTCACCAATTCGGACAAAAAGGCTGCTCAGTGCTTCCCACTCCCACTGGTAAGCAAAGAAACTTCCCTCCTTCCTAATAAGGCAATGGATCAGTAACAGGAACTAAAAACAAAGCCCAGGGATCAGCAACTCTGAAACTGGACTACTCTAGTTCAGTAAGGTGGGAAAACAAGAGATTTTTTTTTTTTTTTTTTTTTTTTTTTTTTTTACAGAGACAAGGAAAAAAAACAGACAGTAAATGCTATAAATGCTTTTAAGTGGCTAGCACACTTGAGTGTGTTAGCCTACAGGTAAAATTAAGCAACAAATAACTTTTTAAGAGTGCAAAACAGTTAATCAACACAAAAACAGTTTAAATAGAATGCAGAGCTGTATAAACAGGCTAAGATGCAGTCGCTAAGCAGTAAATATTCAAAAAGCCAGAAAAAATACTTAAATCGGTTATAGCAAATACAGTTATAACAAATGCTCTGAAATATACTGTATATTTCCAATATGTTTGAGAAGGACAGTCAGAACACAAGAAGGTTCAGGCGAAGAAGAAAAAAAGTTTTGTTTTACTTTTTGAAAAGGTAAAAAGGAGGAACAGAAGGCCTTATCAAATGTTCTCTCTGTATTAAGAAGAATGAGCTAATGACACTAGACTGGGAGGTGTGTCACAGTAGGGGCGGGCAACTGCAAAGCCACCAAGTATAAGAGCAAGACACCAACAAGGAGGAAAATAGCCTAAGACAACAAGCTATGACAGTTTTTAAACAGAAAAAGATTTCTGAAGATTCTGAATAGACAAAGTGCTTTATATATATTAAATTATAAAAACAGTAATCTGTTAAAATAATCAAAAAATACTTATATTTTGTAGCTCAGTTGCGGTCAAACAACTTCTCCAAAATGCACCAAAGACCAGACTTTTACACATGCTCAAAAGCATCTACTTTGTCTGCCTGCAAACATTTGTGCTTGCATGTAGAGACAAGGTGTACTGCTGTTATTTTTTATCATTTTGTACCACTGTCGTGAAACTTCTGCTGCCGTTACTCAGAAGTCATTTATATCAGTTAATTCTAAACTGTCTTGAACCAGTAGCATTTAACTGTGTCTTTTCTGGTTAATGAACCCGTATAGACTGTTTGGACAGTGTTTGGTTGTTTTAGTATTTTACTATATGCATTACTTATTTAGTTTGCAAAAATTCTTATTGTTTATGTTGAATCTAGGTCATGGCTGTGAAAGGGACACTTATTTGGTCCAGTCTACCTCTGTATTAAATGAATTAAATAAATGTATAGGCAGTCTCATTTGGTCTGCATAGTTTGTGTCCATTAAGAAGACTTGTGTTTTTTCAGAACGTGATTCTGAATTGTTCCAGAACTTGACCATTAATCTCCATATTTTATGTGCCAGAATAGAAACCCTCACTCTCTGTATGCACCACCAGTTCATGTTTTTTATGAAGTTGGTGCTTGTGTTTAGAAAGACTAAAACTGCCCATGGTATCTGCTCCTTGGAGAGAGGCTTACATTTGTCAAACATACCTTTTCTAAGTGAATTGCTAGAGCATTATCTTTTGCCGTCTTGCAGCTAACCACCGAATGGAAGTACTACTGGCAAGGGCCACTTCACTAGAGACCTGGCTACTTCCATTGTTTTAAGAACGTCTTCACTGCAGACATTTTATGTTCAGTGCGTACTCCGTACCAGAATTTGAGTTTTGCAGCTGTGAGAGTGACTTCAGGAATCAGCCTTTTGAATGCTTCCTTCCAGCCTGGTTGTTAAATTCTTTAGATTCAATTCATTTGTAGGACCTGTCCAGAAAGTTTCATCTCGTGGATTAGTCTGGTAGCACATATCATTAAAGCTGTGAGTTATTGATTAGCTTTTATCCTGTATTTCAGCGTTTGAGTCACTCAACCTTTGTGTGCCTACTTTGTAACATTGAGCAAGTCACTTAACCAGTCATTGTTCATAGGTTGGTACTAGGCCCTATACAAGCCTAACCATAACAATTCCCTGGTTATTTCTTCCCACACTATTTACTTCCCTGGACCCCTGTCTAGCAGGCTCAGCCTAAAAAAGGGTCCATATGGATTACCTTACCCCAATTAACAAATAAAAATAGACCAAGAGAGACTTGCAGCAAGTTCTTTCGGTAGGTGGTTACGCTGTGAGTGAGCAAGGTCATGGTCTGCAGTAGCTCTGAGTGCAAACTATGAATGGATAAACCAGACTGAAGTCCAGCACAAGGGACAGTCTTTGTATATCAGCTGGTATGATAAAAATGTATCTTTTTCCACATTATTTTTGTTTAATCTTCCTCCTCTGCGATTGTAGCAAGTGTTGAAATTCTAGCAATGTGTAAGATCAGTGCCACATATCTTGACAGAAAGGTCCAGCACATCCTGTGGTTATAAAACTTTTATAAGTAATTCAGACTCCTTAGGAAAGCAGCAGATAAGAACTCTCATAGTATAAGTAAACAGGAAGTAAAGGACTTGTTATGTTGTAGTTTGAACTAGAAATTCAAGTCCTTCACAGGTGAATGCTTTTGTGTGAACACATTACTCCAACTAAACATAGTATAAAGCATAACGTAGTCTGGTTTTGTTAAGTTATTACTGCTGTGGTTTTGGTTATGGTGCTCAGTGCTGTACTCTGATGTAGTATTAATTGGATGCTTGGCAGGAGAAACAAAGGTGGCCTTACATTAAGTTGCGTGTTGTGCAGCACAGAATCCACATCACATGAGAGGGATGTCCAACTGCTGGAAGACCAGGCAAGATGTCAAATGGAAGCTCATCTGCTTCACCGATGCAAGAGCCTGTGTTTTCTGTGACGTAGAGCTTTTAGTGGGCATCTTCCATGGCTGTGCTCTCCATTTATTTGTGAACCCTCACCACACTTACTTCAGAGAGTGTCTGCTGTAAAGAGTACTTGTCATTTTGGAGATACTTTTGCAGAAGTTTGTCATGTGTCCCTTTTGTTTACAATGCTTGTATACTGCCACAGAGATACCAACAGGCTTGGAGGGCACAGAACACCAGCTGTATTTTATAGATTATAGAAGCCATTTCTTCCAAAAAAGGTTATTTCATGTGCAGGTTCACTTTCTGAGCTGCTTTATATATGTCTATTAATCTTTTGCTAGTTAGTGTGTTTATTCTTTTGACAAACCAGCGTTTCTGCTCTTCTTTTCAGACTTGACTTTAGGAAAGTCACCTTTCTAAACATACTGGAAAATATTAAGATAGAACCAAACACCCTAATACTGGGTGATTTTAACTTCCCTGCCATTAACTGGGAAAACTACTCATGTACCAACACCTTTGCCCAACGGTTCTTGGAATTCATAAATTCCAATGCCCTGGATCAACTAATTCATAGTCCAACCAGGGGCTCCAATATCCTAGACCTGGTCATTACCAACATGGGAAATAGATGCTCCACACCTATGGTCACCCCCTTGTTAGTCAGGTCTTACCATAAGATAATCATCCTTAACATCCACATCCCACTCCACCCCCCAGTAAGGAAACCTCCATAAAAATCTTCTCCAAAGCCAACTTCATGCTACTCAAGTCAGAAGTGACTAACTTCATGACACCCATGCAGATGGGAACTGAAAGTTCAAATGCTGAATCCTACACGAAGGCACTGTACGAGCACATACACTCATGCATGAATCGTGCCATCCCAAATAGAACCAAGATGCTCTCATCCAAAAAAAGGAAGCCAATCTGGTGGTCCCCTGCCATAAACAAACTTTACAACCAAAGGAAGAAACTGTTGCAGAAAAGAGGAAAATCCCAAGATGCAAAAAAACTCCCTTACCATGCTCAGTAAGAAACTGAGATCCCTCATAAAATCCTCCAAAGCTAGTTACAAAAATAAAATTGCCAAAGATTCCAAAGACAACCGCAAGACATTCTATAACTATGTCAAGAATCTAAATGGCAATGCTCAGATCTGCTCTGAGCTAAAACAGAATGGCATTAAATATACTGATCCCAAGGATATTGCCAATATCCTGGCAGATCGATTCAGTGCCAACTTCACCCCCCCCCTCACCCCCTAAATGGCCCATCTCAATAGCGGAAGATTGCCAAATTCCGGTAATGGCCACACAGGTAAAAAACGCACTCTCCAAAGCTAAGAATACAGCATCCATGGGACCAGATGATATCCCAGGCTGTGTACTACATGAACTACAATATGAACTGGCACCTCACCTAAGTGTCATGTTTAATCATAGCCTCACCTCAGGTTTCGTGCCCAGAGTGGCGCAGAGCTACAGTTATCCCACTCCACAAAGGGGGATCCACCTCTGATCCCGGAAACTACCGTCCCGTCAGTCTGACAAGCCTTATCTGCAAGGCCATGGAGCGTATTATCATGGAACGTATAAACAAAGACATTGGCAACCTTCAAACTCTGGACCCCACCCAGTTTGGGTTCTTGAAGAGCCGATCTTGTCACCTGAACCTGAATGACTTCTTCAAATCAGTCTCCAGAGCCATGGACAAGGGTAAGGTGGTCCATACAGCCTATCTAGACCTTGCCAAGGCCTTTGACACCATCCCCCACTCTGGAATCATAGATAAAATTACTAAGCTGGGCATTAATCCCTACGTCACCCAATGGGTTGCTAACTGGCTTACTGATAGAACCCACACTGTAAAAGTAGCCTACTCCAAATCCATCTCCAGACAAGTGGAGAACCTCGGGGTTCAGTCCTGGGACCACTCTGGTTTGGCATCTACTTCTCTAAAGTACAGGCCAACACTAAGGGACTCAGGCTAACAAAGTTCGCAGATGACTGCAAACTGGGAGCCATTATTGAATCCCCAAATGATGTGGATACTCTGCAAAATGGCCTTACAGAAACAGATGCTTGGTGCCAGAGCCATGGGCTCAAGCTCAATGCCAAGAAATGTATAGTTATCCCCTTTGGGAAAAAACATGTATCCGTGAATTACCATATAGGTGGCAGTACACTAAACACCACAAGTATGATAAGAGACTTAGGGACATAGGTGGACAGTGGTCTCACCTTCGATAACCACATCGCCACAACAGTCAGGAAATCCTTCTATGTGGCACACCTAACCACTAAGGGCTTTTCATCCAGAAAAAAGGAGGTCATTGTCCCACTGTACTCATACCTCATTAGACCCATTATAGAATACAACTCTCCATTTGGTATGTACCTCTCAAGACATCTGCAACAACTGGAAAGGCCGCAGAAGTACCTCACTAAAAGAATCACAGGCCTAAAGCAGATGCCCTACGTTGACCGCCTTAAAAAACTCCAGCTATACTCTGTCGCATATCGTCTACTCAGAGGCGATCTCTGCTTAACATACAAGGCCATGTCAAACCCAGAGCTGTTGGACATGCTACACTTAAAGAAATCCCAATCTCTCAGAGCCACATGCTCCAGGGATCTAAACCTTGTCATCACAATAAACAAAACATGCTGGAGGGATAGGTTCCTGACCCAGAGACTCCGCAGACTCTGGAATAGATTGCCCATACATGTCAAGCATCACAATAAACAAAACATGCTGGAGGGATAGGTTCCTTACCCAGAGACTCCGCAGACTCTGGAATAGATTGCCCATACATGTCAAGCAGAGTGCCTCTTTGGCCCTCTTCAAAAGGAACCTTGATGATTGGATGGGAGAAAGGAAATTCACCCCGGGGATCACGTCAGTCGCCCTGCTAGACAGGGGGTCCAGGAAAGTAAATAGTGTGGGAAGAAATAGCCAGGGAATTGTTATGGCTAGGCTTGTATAGTCCCCTAGGGCTGATAGCCTAGTACCAACCTATGAACCTATTTAACTAGGCATATCAACATGTGCCACACTCCTGTAGCAGGTACGCACAGCTGTAGCTGTCACCTCAGTTTTATGGAAGTTTGCACTGTACTCCTCAAGATTGTATTTTGTAAGTCACCATGCCACCTGTATAACAAGTCTGAAGTTGCATGTAGTTTTCTTTGAAAGTGTACCTTCAGTTAGCTCAGCACAATGGAGGTCCTTACATATATGCCCAATGGCAGACTCTCCTGTTTTCACCTGCAGTTGTGTGAACTCTGCTTGAGACTTATCTCCATTGTATAGTGAACCTGAGATGGTTTCAGGCTGAGTCCTTCCCTCACTAAGAAGGGTATTGGACATCAGTGCCCAATTGTCCCTCCACTGATATGCCTTCCTGCTTCCAGATTGATAGCTGAAACCAGATCTTTGGAGGTGTGAGAAAACAGCCCCACCTGTCTGTAGAAGGGTATTTATCGGAGCCTTTTTTGTCATCAGTTGAACTTTGTAAGGTAGTGTTTTGCTGAAACATTCCGTTGTTTGTGGTCTTTTCTGTTAGGTTACTCCCTTGTGATGTCACAGTGGTGGTCTTGTGTATTAGAACAATACAGCTGGCACAGGCATCTGTTTAACACAATATACTGGAATCATTGTTTTCTGGACAGTCCTGTTGCTGCCCACAGCAGACAGATGAATTTTTATTTAAGTGGTAGGGCACTGATCAACACTGACCATTTGCAGGGCAAGCCCATCCAGTTTTTTTGCCCTCGTTAATGTACCTTCCAGCTAACAATCTGTTCTGTGGTTTCTTGCTCCACTGCTCCATATCTTTAGTATCCCTGGAACTTTTCCCAGGGCTGGGATCCCCTTGGCTATGAACAGGTTAGGAATGGGAAGTAGAAATGTAAACCATCTTGAAACATCATATATGATGTGTATGCTTGAACTTGTTTGCTTTTCTTTGATTTGATGGAGCTGCTGACATCACTTGCATCACTGGAGGTGATGTCAGTTATCTGTAACCCCCCCCCCCTCCCCCCCACGTGTGCTGAATTCAATTTTTTTTTTTTTGTAATTATGGCAATGATCCCATCACCAAGGAACTGAAGACAGCAACCCCACCTCTTCCTTACAGAGTGAACATGCTGACAAAATGCTGTTTTTTCCATTTCCCCCAGCCCTGGCTTCTCTAGTATCCCGAGCTAGTAATCAAACTGTCTTCATCTGAGTTAGTCAGAGTTCTAACTCTTTACGCTGTAGAGTTAGCGGCATCTGTGTTCTTTCAAAGTCCCAGTCTGTGTTGATTGGCAGTCTTTAGTAGTGTTGACCGGAGTGGCAACCACAAAATTCACTGTGGAAGTCCAATAAAGGGGGAGAACTAGCGGAAAAGAAGTTTATTGTACAAATCCTGCACAAACACACACAATTACACGAACGCTGTAATTCTCACTAATACGCTTTCCTTCCACAGATGTAAAACGCAGGAAAAAATACAAAGAACTGATTTTATACAACATTTGAACTAGTGGCTTGGAAAAAGAACCAATCAAATCAAACTGTTAATTAATCACTTCAAAACATGAATATGCACGTCTGTCCTCAAGAATATGCAAATTTGAAACTAGAAACTTGTAAAACATATTTAAAACTCTAAAAACAATTTGTTTTAAACTAGGAAATAAATTAGTTGCAGAGTATAAAAGACTGGTGTACACATTATAAAATATATTAAATATATACCTAAATAAAAACTTAATAAATGGTACGTTACAATCAAATATAAAATATGGTACATAAATGCCCTCTAGTGGACTAAGATGCCAATTACAACTTGGCTGATCTTATTTTTAAAACTGGAAGAATAGACAGCATATCATTTAAACCTGGGAATTTCGTGGCTTTTAAAACAATTTGCCAATAAAGCTCACGATACTCAAGTTTTTTTTCCCACATGCCCCCTCTAATTGCCTTAAGAACTACTTCTAAAACAAAAATAGAGCTTGTGGACAAATGGACTTGTGTCGAAATAAAGCATTATTAGAATTGGATTTACTTATTTCGTACATATGTTCGTAAATGCGTGTTTTTAATTTTCTCTCTGTCTTGCCAATATAAAACGAATTACATGTCTTGCACAATGCAAGATACACTAACCCACTGGTATTACAATTGGCATAACATTTACTTGTGAGAGTTCTGTCCCTGCTCCTTATTTCCAACGAAGTGCTGTTAGTAAGATAAGGGCACTGAGAGCATGCACCACATCCCGACCCTTGTAGTGTTAAAATATTTTGTAGAAGAACTACCATGTTCAAAAAGATTTTTAAAATTCCTTTCTTTTCTATATGTAAAAGTTAATGAATTCTTAAAAAGAGGTCCCGAATCCGAGATTTCCTTGAATTTCTCCCACTCTTTACTAATGATTTTCCTAATAATGCCTGCATCACCATTAAAATCTAAAACATAAGCTGCCTTGCATTCACTAAGGGTATTAGACTGACTAGAGGAAACATCCCCGGGAGCATCCACTCCCAAAATAGGTGCAAATCTACCTGATCTACCATTTTTTACCTCTGTTGTAACTTGCTCAATTACATGAATAGAGTAGCCTCTCTCTAGAAACATTTGACACACAAACTCACACTCATTATAAAAATCTTTGTCAGTAGACGTCATACGACTAATTCCAGCAAGTTGTCCTTTTATAAGATTCTTTTTTTGAAAAAAAGGGGTGACCGCTAGTAATTAAATGTAAATATGAATTTGAAAAGGTATTTTTTCTGTGTACTTTTGAAACAAACATACCTTTATCCAGTGTAATATCCACATCCAAATAAGTAAGCTCATGTAAATTAAAATTATATGTAAATTCCAAAAATTGTGATGTGCTTTTTAAGTATTTCAAGAAATCGTAAAACCTGTCCATGCTATCGGTCCAAAAAATGACAATATCGTCCAAAAAACGCTTGTAAAGGGACCAACAACTATTAAATTCGCTGTTCAACAGATATGTGTTTTCCCACCAAGTTAAAATAATGTTAGCATAAGTGGGGGCACATTTGGCAGTTTGATTTGATTGGTTCTTTTTCCAAGCCACTAGTTCAAATGTTGTATAAAGTCAGTTCTTTGTATTTTTTCTGCTTTTTACATCTGATTTAGTGTGGAGCGAAAACGTATTAGTGAGAATTACAGCGTTCGTGTGTCTGTGTGTGTTCGTGCAGGATTTGTACAATAAACTTCTTTTCCTCTAGTTCTCCCCCTTTATTGGACTTCCACAGTGAATTTTGTGGTTACCAGTTTGGGTTTTCGCTGTCATTTCTCCTTTTTAGTCCGTGATGACCAGAGTCCCAATAATGTAAGCCAGTTCCCACAAATCCATTTGTCTTGTCTCAGTGAACTAGATATTACTCAAATGCTTGTTAAGTCTGCCATGTAGCCAGTGCACAGCATTACTAATGTATTGAAGTGGTTGTAGTTGCATGAGGTAACCTGATCTTACAATGATTGTGATCTTTACAGATGAATGCAGATGTTCTTCTTGTTTCACTGTTGCAGTCATTACATTTGTGTAATCTGCTGGCCCTCAGTCGGCCTGAATAACAAAGTCTTGGGTCCTGCGTCGGTTGCTGTCTCCTCTTCCATGACGTCAGGTCGTCAGGGGTATAAAACATGCAGCTGATGCCATTTTAATCAGTCTTTCTTGCCGTGCGGTTCCCAAAGCAGAAGCAGTTTGCAAGTGCTGGTCGGCCGACTCCTGAAATTTTCGTTTTCGAGTTTCAGAACCGGTCTTCAAACTAAAGCTAAGTACCCCGTTGGGAAAACTTTTTATTGCTCCTTTCTGATGTCAAGTAAAAGTTAATAATTGCATTACTTGTGTGAAGCAAATACCTCATAAGGATTTTCATTTGTACTGTATTCCTTGCCTAGGCCCTGAACACAACGTGCCTTGCTGTCAGTTTTATGCTAAATTTAACCAACGCACTATTAAGCGTCGGTATATTTTTGCTTCTAAATATTTTGGTTCAAGATTCAACTACCCTGAAATGTCGTCAGTTAGCAATCAGACTACCGGAGTTCACAAAAAACGCAAGGAAAAATTCAGAGACAGACGGTCGAAGTCCAAAACCGACGACAAAGCTTCTCCTAAGACGGTCGCCGGTACTCAGTGAGGCGCTTTTGCAGCCCCTGATACCCACTACTTGTGAGTCACAGGCCTCTACCGAGACCCATTCGGAGTCTGGTATGCCGCGAGATTTGCAAAGTATTGAAACCGCGGATGTCTCTCCCTTGCTTTGGTCCGGAGCCGCTGAGCAGGCACTGGCTTCTGAGGGTGTTTTCAGGCCTCAACATTTTTATATTAAACAGACTCCATCAGCAAAAACAAGGTCAAAAACGACTTCTATGTCTAAAAAACTGATGCATGAGCCATGTGCTCAGGCCCCTATGCCTAAAAAACAAATTATCAAAATGGCTGAGGATTTAATTACCTTGATCAGGGGTTCCCAACCCCCCCTCCCCTCGCTAAGAGGCCTACGCAAGGCACTGATTGTGTCTTCAGATCAGGTTTCCATTTCTTCTGATTCCTCTTCTGATCAGGAATTTTCTATTCCACCTTATGAGGATTCTGATGCAGAGGAATCCATCCCATCTGCATCTCCTCCTGAGGATTACTCTTTTGGAGAAACTTTGCATACTTTAAGGGAACATTTTCACTGGGAGAGTCAGGACTTCTCTGAATCAAAAAAGAGGCTTAGGGATTTCCTCCTCCTTCCTCAGCATAGGCCTTTGGCTATCGCCCCTGTACTAGACATTGTTGATGATGTGTTCTCGGAATCAAGCATGGCTCCTGATTCCCTGCCTCAGGCTCCTAGTAAGTCAGACAGATATTACAGGGTTCCTGACTCCCACAAGTTTTTTTTTTTCAAAAATCCTGCTGCTGATCCTGAGACTATTTTTCAGGGTCCCAAGGGTGTTAAGGCTTCTACAGCCAAAAATCCTACCCCCTCTGATAGAGATTCCAGGGTGCTGGATAGGTGGGGTAAGAAGGTTTATACGTCTGCAACCTTGGCAATCAGGGCTTTAAACTGCCAGTTCCATATGCCTAAATATCAACAGCATGTTATGAGCTTACTGAAACAGAAAATTATGTTGATTTCTGATTGTGTGGAAAATAGAGTTACAGGATTTATTGCATTCAGCAGAACAGGTTGGAAAGCATACTTTGCAATGTGGTTTTGATTCCTTGGAGGCCTCTTGCAGGGCCGCCGTAACTGGATCTGTGATAAGAAGGCATGCCTGGCTCAAGGAACAAAATCTGCCTGATCATGTTAAAGCTAAATTGTTGGATGCCCCTTTACAGCATGATAGTCTGTTTGGTAATAAGGCAAAAGAGATTTTAAAGAAAATGGAAGACAAAGCTAAATCTATGCAAACTGTAAAAGATTTCTTGCAAGTGCAACCACCCAGGTTCAGTAGGCATTGGCCTACTAAGAATTGTTTTTTTCCTGTGTCCAACAGAGCCACTCAGGGCAAATCCAGGCGCTCAAAAGGCTCCAGATATCAATCACAGGGATCTTACAGGTCAAAGCAATGGGGTGCGTCAACCTCCAAATCTGGAGGTAACAAAGCACAACCCTACAGTAAGCAGTCTCAATGACTTTCCTCTACCATCTCCAAGCACTTATCTTTTGGCAGCCCCCTTGGGGGGGGGGACTAGCACTTCATGCTCAAAATTGGCAGTTAATTATTACCCAGGACAAGTGGGTATTAAACATAGTATCACAGGGGTACAGATTTAATTTCCATACTTTGCCAATGCCTAACGGATGGCCAGATCCGCCACAAAACCAGTGGGCAGAGGCCCAGAAACAAGTCATGTCCCTCATGGATATGGGGGCTATTCAACCCATACCAGAAAAGGAAAAAGGACAAGGATTTTATTCAAGACTTTTTCTGGTACCCAGAAAAGACAAATAATGGCGTCCAATACTGGACTTATCCATTCTGTACACGTTCCTGGACATTCCAAAATTCAAAATGCTGACTTTACAACAGCTACTGCCTATGCTAGGCAAGAATGCCTGGTTGGTAACTCTAGACTTAAGAGGCATGCCTGCATATCCCAATAAGAGAATCTTGCAGAAGATACCTCCTATTCAAAGCAGGTTTTTTGCATTATCAATTCTCTGCACTGCCCTTTGGCTTATCTACTGCCCCCAGGGACTTTACAAAGTGCCTGGCACCAGTAATTGCATTCTGCAGACAAAGAAACTTTCAAATTTATCCTTATCTGGACCATTGTCTCATTCAGGCAGAGGACAAGGAAACTCTTCTTCAACATCTGATGTTTGTAAAAAAGGCTTCTAGCATGCCTTGGGTACACCGTAAACGAAATGAAATCACAACTGGTACCCTCTCAAATAATTACATTCTTGGGTGCAAGCTTGAATACAACTGCCTAGATGGCTTACCTCACGCCAGACAAACAAATGCAATTGACAACATACTTCAAACAAATGGCAACAAAAACCCAGTTATCTGCAAGACAAATTCTGCAGGCTTTGGGGTTAATGGCATTCTGCATTCTACTAATTCCATATGTGAGACTGCATATGAGGAAACTTCAGTGGTACCTAAAAAGCTTATGGAGTCAACATTGTCACAGCTTGGAAACAGTGATTCCTCTCATTCCCTGCCTACAACAGGAGTTTCTTTGGTGGGCAGAGACATGTCACCAAAACAAGGGACTGTCATTCACTCTACCCCCTGCCACCCAAACCCTAACTACAGATGCATCAGACTATGCTTGGGGGGCCCACCTGGCAGGGAGATGCAGTCAGGGCAAATGGAGCCCAAACCAAATGCATCTATATATCAACCAGAAAGCAATGCTAGCTGTTCAGAGTGCTCTGTCAGCCTTCAACGACTTACTTCATCCAGGACAACTACTGATAAAGACGGACAACACCACAGTTATGTGGTACATAAACAAGCAGGGGGTTACCCATTCCTACCCCTTTTGCAGACTAGCCATGGCCTTGTGGAACACGGCCTTGACTTACCAAATACATCTTCAAGCTCAATTCCTGCCAGGAAAGCAAAATACTCTGGCAGATGACCTAAGCAGAAGTCTTATGGACCCGCACGAATGGAAACTGGATCCACAAATCTTCAGCATGTTAACACAGAAATTGGGAAGCCCAGACATAGATCTGTTTGCCTCTCCCCAAAACTATCAGTTGGACAAATTCTGCACAATAGCTCATCACAAAAAAGCATGGAAAGTGGATGTTCTATTCTTCAGCTGGAAAAACCTATCAGTCTATGCCTTTTCCCCCTCTGCCTCTACTCTCCAAGGTCTTACTAAAAGTCAGACAGGAAAAAACAAAAATGATTCTAATTTGCTCCAGACTGGCCTCGCCAACACTGGTACCCGCTTCTAAGGAATATGTCACACCTTCCTCCGTGGTACTTGCCTCAAACACCTCATCTATTGTCCCAGCAGAACTATCAAATTCTGCACACTCAGCTTTAAACTGTGAATCTTGCAGCATGGCTAAACAACTAATTATTCAAACCACATCTCTCAGTAAACCTTTGATGGATGTCATTGGAAGGCAGTAGGCCTAGTACTAGAAAATCTTATGCTGATAAATGGAAGAGATTCTGTGCTTGAAACCAAGCACAAGGAATAGACACAGCAAAGCCCAATATTTCTCAGATTTTACAATACTTAACTGAGATGCTTGACAAGGGCCTATCTTTTTCTTCAATAAAAATCCATGCCTCTGCCATCTCGGCTCATTACAACACAGAGCCTCCCCTCTTTTCTCATCCACTGCTAAAACAGTATCTCAGAGGGGCCAAAAATTTAAGGCCTCCCAGGAGAGCGCCAACTCCTGCATGGCGACCTCAATTTCGTGCTGGAAAAACTCACCCTACCTTCTTTTGAACCAGCAGCTACTGCGGATATAAAATTTATTTCTTGGAAGACCGCCTTTCTTTGGGCAGTCACTTCAGCTAGAAGGGTTTCAGAACTACAGGCTCTCATGGCAGTGGAGCCTTTCATTATCTTTTACCCGGACAGGGTGGCCCTCAGGACCAATCCTTCTTTTATGCCTAAGGTGGTATCCAGTGTGGCTCTCAACAAGACCATTCACCTGCCAACTTTTTTCCCAAATCCGCAGAAACAAGGGGGAGCGGATTCCGCACTCATTGGATTTACACAGACAACTAAGATTCTACTTAAACAGGACAAAATCTCTAAGAAAGTCTGAGCAACTACTGGTAGCATTTGCTGCAGGATCAGAGGGGAAGGCTATATCAAAGCAGACTATTTCTAAATGGGTAAGCCATTGCATTTGTTTCTGCTACTTGCACCATGGTAAACTTGTGCTCAAGGGGATCCGATCTCATTCCACCAGGGCTGCCTCTACTTCAGCAGCTTTTCTCAGAGGTGTCCCTACCATTGACATTCTAGAAACTGCTACTTGGAGCTCAGTTCATACGTTCACAAAGCATTATCATTTACCTCTCTTCCCTAAATCCAGGGCAGGCTTTGCCACTGCAGTCCTGCAGGGCCTTATAGCTGCTCCTAATGCTGTTTAGTTCCATCCTCCCATCCATAGCTTTGGGATTCTACCCAAATGTAATGATTGCAACAGTGAAATACTAAGAACATAGTACAGTTGTGTACACTTACCATAAATGTAGATGTTTGAGTGTGTTCACTTTTGCAGTCTGGGTTACCCACCCGCCAGCCCCCTTTCTATACATTTTCTTTCCTTTACTATACTCAAAAGCCTTTGTGGTGTATTTGCCTTTAGGCGAAGGTAAATTTTATGTTTCTAAGGTGCATTTATATATTTACAGTTTATATATATTTTTGCTCCCAGTTTGGGGGCACCTGACATCTGGGGCAAGAAAAACTGATTAAAATGGCGTCGGCTGCGTGTTTTATACCCCTGACGTCATGGAAGAGGAGACAGAAACCGACGCAGGACCCAAGACTTTGTTATTCAGGCCGACTTGAGGGCAACCTGCCAGCAGACTACCCAAATGTAATGACTGCAACAGTGAATACACTCGAACATCTACATTTATGGTAAGTGTACACAACTGTACTTTACCTGTGTTGTTTCAGAAACTGTTTGCAGTTACTTCATTATAGAGTGGAGAGAGTGATTTATTCTTGCTTTGTATGCTGTTGCAGGTGGTCGTGTGAAAACTTGGAAACGGCGCTGGTTCATTCTGACTGATAACTGCTTGTACTATTTTGAGTACACAACGGTAAGTGAGCAACTGTTAAGGCCCCAAGATTAACTGGTGACAAGGTACTTGTACATAGAATGTAAATGTGTTTTACTAGAGGGCACAGGCTTACATTGCAGCAAATGAGTTGAAAGGAGGCCAGAGCAATATGGGACATTTAAGCAGAGAGTAGGAACAACAAAGGATTGTGTAATGGGAACACCTCTTTTAAGTAGCTTGCCAGTTTGTCTGGGGTCTGTCAGCCTTGAGCCATATGTTTCTTGTGAGAGTAGCACTGCCTGTGATTACTGAGAGAAGCTGGAAGTGTGGGCTATATTTGGGGTGAATTTTCCAAGCATTATAAACTAAATACAGATTGTAAGGTACATTAATATCGACAAACCTGGCAGATGGCGGATCCCTTGTGGTGAACTAAATGAAAGTACACTCAGAGAAAATGACTGTGTGTAAGCCAGGAAGCAGGGGTGTGAAGAGTTTTGGCATTGCTCAGCTATATGCAAGATTTGACATTCATATGAAATGCTTGCCTCTTGTAGCAGAGGATTGAACAGTGCAGGAGTACAGATGAAAAATTTTGATCCAGACATCCTTGAAGCCAACTCCTGTCATCTCCAGTGAGTTAATTCAGATGTAGCATCAAAGACTGTCTCTTGATGGATCATTGTTTGAGCATTTTTTCTCCACCAATCAAACTCAAAATTTTCTCCACTAGTCAAACTTTAGATTTTTTTTGTCAGCAAAGCCCTCTTTCAGGGCCACACATCTTTACCAAAGTATGTTTTTTGTAATACAGCAGGTACAGAATTGCACACGATGCCAAAACTCACGATTTTGTATGCTTGGGCAGTTTGTCTCATGATTGGTATAAGTTCTGCATTTGCGTGCCTTAGCACTGAACTAATGGCCCATGTAGCTGTCAGATTAAATAGTCAGGGCCTGCACTGACATACTTGTACTGTATTGAGAAAGAGCACAGTATTTGGAACTGCCCCAAGTGGTGTCAGATCCACCTAGCTAGCACATGTTGAAAGATGAACAAACCATTATCTCACCCCACAGAGGTAGTGGTTGGTCGTGGCTTTTTCAGGGAGACTGGTGGTAAGGCCCCTTTAAGCCGTAGGCACAGGTTTGAGCATTATCTAAGGCCAGACACTCAGAGGCCAAGCCCAGGTGTCTTAAGTTAAATAAGTCAGGTGTTCATCTGCCTCATTTCCCCCAGTTGCTTCAGGTGATATAATCCTCAACTACCAAATGGTTGGGCTCAAACCAGTCTTCAGTCTTGTCTGAAAAGCCTTAGATGGATGATGTGTGTTTGCTTCCAACTTGGTTCTTTTGCCCTTTCTGTGGATGATTGTCTGGCGCCTGTGAGTGACCAGCTTTATCCCAAGGATTGGTTTCTAGAGTTATCCTATCATGGGTACGTGGGACCATGGACTGTTCTCCAGGGGTGCCCCAAACCCATGTGAGCCAGCAGGCTCAACTTGAGGAGGGTCATTCTGTCCCTTTTGTAATATGGATCTTGAGACATCTGAAGAGTTTTTGAATAAGCATGCACAAGAAAGATGTGTCCTGGCATTTATCCATTGCCAGGGCCCCTTTCAGAGGCCATCTGTAATAATAACTGTTATAGTGAGTACTCCTGTTTTGGTAATGTCTTTGTATCTTTGGAGACTGAGTCACAGTTATCCAGATGTTCTTCGTGTTTCACTGTTGCAGTCATTACGTTAGGGTAACCTGCTGGCAGGTTGCCCTCAGTTGGCCTGATTAGTACTGTTATTTTCCTGTGGAAGTATCAATTACTTGTATTTATCTGTACCTTTGTAAATGCCCAGTGGCTTGGCTTGTGGCTGAACAGTTTCATGGGCCAATCCACCTAGCCATTTAACAAAAATAAATTGTCCAGTTTGCCCTTCATGTATGGTTCCTTGTATTTGAAAAAAATATATATGACTTTACCCAGCGGAGCACACTGTAGTGTCGGGAGACTTACCTTCATTGTAGCCATTGTTCAAGAATCCCTTTCATTAGCGTGATAGCACCCAGGTAGTTCACTTGTATACAGTGGAGTCACAGTTCTTGCCCCTGCTCAAGAAATGTCTCTGTATTTCTTCAGTCCTCTGCACACCTGAGACCCATTGTCAAGGAGTCTCAGGCTCTAGACTTGGGTGGGTAAAGATTTTAATGGTGATAACTTAGTCCTTGGATTCCATAAATATTTTTGTATGTGCCTGTCTTGCACATCATGTGAGAATCCCAGTCATTGGAGAAGTGTACTCTTCTGGATTATTTGAGTAATGGCCAGGTGCTGTGTTTGTTGCTGCAATATGGTCTGCTTCACCTAGCATCTGACTTAGAAGGCTGGCTGGGCCTAACCTGACTTGGTGCATGACTAACTGTAGCAGCAAATTAAGGGATTGTGCTTATTAAATACTGCAGAAAAAGATTTTCAGAAGTAGTGAAGGTATTTTTCTGCGGTAGAGAATCTTTGCTCTTAACAAGCCCAGGAGTTCCAAAAAAGAGCCCTCAACACTGTTTCAGCAAAGAGGATAAAATCACATGATGCCTTGTCACTCCCAGAACTTTCTGTGATTCCCTGGTGTAACAGTGACTCTAGTGCGTGATCAGTAGCTCGACAGTGCATAATTACAGTAGTCAGAGGGGGCAGAGATGTCAGGACGAGTCATCATTTTGTTGACTTACATATAGTTGCTTATGAAATTTTTTAGCATTGTAAAGCGCTACCATCTAGCTACTCCTTTGAAATCTCCCTGCCAACCTGTCCAAAATTCTCATTGAAAGACTGACTTGTCTGTTAGGAGCTTCTACAACAGTTGTGCTTTCTGCTTGTTGAGATAGCATCCAGACTGGACTTAAATACCGAGTAGGAGCTTAGTTTCTGCTTACATCTCTGTTGTTCCAAAGCTCAAGGGATAATGCTCCCCCTTCTTCAAAGGGTGCTTTAGCACCAGTACAGCATTTTGATTTCATCTTTGTTTCAGCCATCCTCTGCTACTGCTTTGGTTACTCGTAGAAGTGCTTGAATCCTCCTGTAAAAGGGGACAGTTGATGCTCTATTTGCTAGGTTATAAAAGAGTTAAGTTGCTGAGGACCATTTTCATCTTCAGGGGGTGGGAGTGAGTAGGCAGTACAGGCTCACCCTCACTTGATCATGTGCAGGCAGGCGTTGTGACGTTAGGATGAGATATGCGAGGAAGAGGACAAATGCCTGTCAGTCCTTATAGTTCAGAGGTGCATCCATTATACATGTACAGTGGCACTGAGGTTATGAGCAAAGCAGAAAACTCAGGCTATGTAAATGGTGGCCTTTGTACTAGGGAACCATCATGGCTGACTGGTGACAGGGAGAAAAACTGCCATGGAAACGAGTTCTGCAGTGTTTCTCTTCAGCATTATAAAATGAAGTGTGGCGGGTAGATGGTCCTGAATGACTTCTGTGTTTGCTATTGATGACACTAAATGTTGTGAACTTTGTGCAATTTAATAAAACTGTAACATTTAGAAGATGATAATCTAGAGGCCCATCTTCTCAAAAAGAAAATGGGAATGCTTCATTTCTGGGATGGGGATGGGACATTTCAAGGGGAAGACAATTCAAGGTGCTTTGGTCACCCTTAGAGGCCAAACTTCGGACTCGTTTTGGAGATGAGAACTGTTGTCCTAGCATTACAGCCTTTTCAGGACCTCCTCCCTGAGGTTGTGATTTCCATTCAGATGGACAACATGGTAGCAGTCGGGTACATCAACAAAAAAAGGTGTAGCATAATCATATCCACTTTGATTGGAGGCCATGACAGTGTGGTAATGGGCAATGTTTTCCTGTTGTTTTCTGATTTAAACGCACATCTCAGGGATGACGTGCTAGCAAACAGGATGAGCAGGTAGATTCTACTGCCTCACTAGTGATCCCTCAGCCAGACACTGGCAACAAAGATTTTCAGCAGCTGGGGCCAACCTTGCTGTGCCCGGTTTGCCTCCTACCTGAACAAGAAGTGCTGCAGTTACTTTGCCTTAATACCCCCACAGGGTCACCGAGGGATACTCTGGTTAACAGTTGGCCCTCGGGTCTCCTTTGCACCTTTCCCCTCGATTCCTGTCTTGACAGAATTTATTCAAAAGCCAGGAGTTCCGAGACCAAAGTTATCCTCATTGCCCTCTTTTGACATCAGCAGATTTGTTTACCCTTCCCTTGGCCTCATTTAATTCATCTTTGGGTGTTGGATCCCAGCCCACATCTAATGAGTCAGCCATCTGGACTGCCTGTCCTGGATCTAGAACCCCCCCAACGTTAACCACATGGTTACTCCAATTCTGACAGTAAACAGAGATGCCTCATCAGTGGGTCATATTTCTTCCTCACAAAACAGTCTACCCAGAAAGATTTTCTGTTTTGGCTTCTTCGAGAGGGTTGCCTCCTTTTTCCACTCCTCTCCCATCAAGTTTAGATTTCCTATCAGAAATTTTTATAAAGGGTAAATTTTCTGTAATGTCAAAGTGCAGATGGCTGCCATTTCAAATTTACATATAGAACACCTCTGATGTCCTTCAAGGATGCATCTGCAGTCCTAACATATGGGTTGTCCTGCCTCAGGCAGCCCTTCGGTCGGCCGGATTCCAAAGTCTGGGTCTGGCCTCTGCTGATGTCGCACTTCACCCGACGTCATAGCTGCTGTGTATTGGGTATAAAGGCATCAGCCGACGCCATTTTCCTCAGTCTTTCTTGCCGCGTGGTGCCCGAAGCAGAAGCTGTTCGCAAGTGCCGGTCGGTCAGATCCAGAGATTTCTACTACCGAAGACTTCTAAAAAGCTAAGTACCCCGTTGGGGACTCTTTCTTGCCTTAGCCGATGTCAGAAAAAGTAAATAATTGTTTAACTTGTGGGAAACAAATACCTCATAAGGATTTCCACTCTTACTGCCTTCCTTGCTTAGGCCCAGACCACGACGTTTCAGCTTGTCTAGCCTGTGCTTCCTTCAACCGACGGACACTTAGACGTCGGTCGGAGCTTGCAGAGGAGTTTTTTGGTCCAGCTTTTGCTTACAAAATGCTGTCGGATACTCCGACTTCACAATTAGCTAAAAAGCGTAAGGAAAAGGACCGACACTCGCGGTCCGCGGTTTCGGCTGAAACCACGGTTAAGCCAACCGCGAGTGTCTCGGTTTCGGCTGAAACTGAGTCCTCGGTTCTTCCTTCGGCCGAAAGCATGCCTCCGATAGCCGAGGCCTCACAGAGCATGGCTGAATCGGCTACTGAAATTTCCCCTGCTGTAGCAGGCACCCAGGACTTATCAGATACTATTCCTTTAGACATATCTACTCCTGCATGTGGAGCTGCTAGGCCCCCTGCATCTATGTCTATCAAGGCTTTTTCTAGGGCTAAAGCAGCTAAATCTTCTAAGGCCTTGCCTGCTAAAAGCCCCTCTCACAGGCCTACCTCTAGTTCCCAAATGCTCAGCCTGGCTGAGGATCTCATTTCTTTGATCAGGGGATCCCAACCTCACCCAGACAGAGCCTCTCAACCCCCTCCAGAGAAGAGGCCTAGAACTGAGCCCCCGGAGCCTGTTTCTACAGACTATTCCTCGGATGACTCAGAAAACTCAGACCCTCCAGAAGGCCCATATTCTCCTTATGAGGATTCCGATGCAGAAGACTCCATTCCTTCTGCCTCTCCTCCTGAAGAATTTTCTTTTGGGGAAACCTTACATGCTATGAGAGAGCATTTTCAATGGCAGGGCCAGGATTTTTCAGATTCAAGGAAAAGGCTAAGGACCTTTTACATTTACCACAGCATAGGCCTTTAGCCATTCCTCCAGTACTAACAGTTGTTGATGATGCATATAATGATGCCTGTACTGCCCTGACTCTCTCCTCCGGCCCCTGCCAAGCCCGACAGATATTACAGGGTCCCGGACACACACTTCCACTTGTATAAGGCTCCTATTGCAGATCCTGAAACCATTTCACAGGGCCCCAAAGCTGTAGCAGCTGCCTCTGCCAAAAACCTCCCTCTGAAAGAGAATCTAGAGCATTAGAGATGGGGTAAAAAGTTTATACTTCTGCTACTCTTTCGCCAGGGCCTTAAACTGTCAATTTCACATGATTCAGTATCAGGAATTTTGTTAGACCAGCTAAATAAAAACTGTCCTCTCCTGAACCTATAGACCGTAAGTCCCTTCAGGATTTGGTACATAACACTCAGCAGGTCAGTAATCATTCCTTAAAATGTGGCTGTGATGCACTGGAGGCTTCCTTTAGATCAGCTATGACTGGAACAGTGATTAGAAGGCATGCCTGGTTAAAAGAGCAATCCTTACCAGACCATGTTAAGTCAAAGCTCCTAGATGCTCCTATGGAGAAACAAAGTTTATTTGGCTCCCCTGCACAGCAAGTGCTAAAGAAGGTGGAAGAAAAAGCAAAATCTGTCCAAACAGTCAAGGATTTCTTACAGGTCCAACCTCCGAGGTTTAGTAGAAATTGGCCTTCGAAGAATTGGTCCTTTCCAGACACCTCCAGAGCACAGAGAGGCAGAAATAGGCGCCCAAGAGGCAGAGGCCAATCCAGAGGTGCCTACAGGGGACGTCAGTGGCAGCCTAACAACCAGAGAAGTACTGCCACAGATTCAGCTACAACCACTTCCACAGGACAGACACAATGACTTGGCTCTGATACCGCCTACCAGGGAACAACTGGAAGCACCCTTGGGCAGAAAGCTAGCCTTATTTTCCGTAAACTGGCATTACATTACAGGAGACAAATGGATTTTACAGACAATAGACAAAGGCTACAGGTTTCACTTCCACACTCTACCAAAAAAGAGAGGAATGCCAAACCTACCACCAAACCAAAAAACAAACGCTCTAAGACAAATCAACCACCTACTAAGGATGAGAGCTATAGAAAAGGTACCGCCTATGGAACAAGGACAAGGATTTTACTCCAGACTTTTCCTGGTACCAAGGAAAGAAAATCAATGGAGGCCTATTCTCGACCTGTCCGCTCTGAACACATATCTCATTGCTCCAAAATTCAAAATGCTGACCCTACAGCAACTTCTTCCCATGCTGGGCAAGGAGTCTTGGCTGGTGACTCTAGATCTCAAGGAGGCATACCTGCATGTCCCTATACGACCAGATTGCAGAAGATACCTCAGATTTCTTGCAGGATCAGAGCATTATCAATTCTCAGCATTGCCCTTTGGCTTATCTACTGCGCCCAGAGTATTCACGAAATGCCTGGCATCAGTAATTGCTCATTGCAGGCTTCAGGGAATTCAGATTTACCCATACCTGGACGACTGCCTAATACAAGCGGACAACAAGACCAAATTAACAAAAAATTTGGAAAAGGTTATACAACTGCTGCAAGCCCTGGGATACACAGTCAACATGAAAAAATCAAGGCTGGTACCATCCCAAAGGATAACATTCTTGGGTGCAGAACTGGACACATCAAATCAGATGGCATTTCTCACAGAAGAAAAACAAAAGCAACTACCACTCTATTTCATGGCATTAACAACACAGACCCAGCTTACAGCAAGGAAAGTCCTGCAAGCCCTGGGTTACATGGCATCCTGCATAATATTCATTCCGCATGCCAGGCTGCATATGAGAAAGTTGCAATGGTACCTAAGGAATGTATGGTCTCAACACAAGCACAGTCTAGAAGCCCAGATTCCAATAATTCCATGCCTGAAGCAAGAATTCCTGTGGTGGGCTCAGGCCTGTCAGTTAAACAGAGGACTGCCTTTCCACAAACCTCATCCAAGCCAGACCATCACCACGGACGCCTCAGACCTAGGCTGGGGGCACACATGGTGGACAAGTGTATACAAGGCCTATGGACACAAGACCAGCTGAATCTACACATAAATCAAAAGGAGATGCTGGCAGTGAAACATGCAATCCAGACATTCAGACCTTTTCTTCAATAGGGTCACTTTCTGATAAGGACGGACAACACCACAGTCATGTGGTATATCAACAAACAGGGAGGTACACACTCATATCCTCTATGCCGGATGGCAATGGACCTGTGGAATGGCCCTGAACCTCAACATTCAACTCCAGGCCAAATTTGTGCCAGGAAAAGAAAATTCACTAGCAGACACCTTAAGCAGAACTACCACGGATGCCCACGAATGGATGCTGCATCCAGACATCTTCAAAACCATTACAAAGAAATGGGGACTACCAGAAATAGACCTGTTCGCATCCCCACACAACCACCAATTGAGGAAATTCTGCACAAGGACATACCACCCACTTGCTTGGAAGGTGGACTCCCTATCCTTCATTTGGGAAAACCTGACAGCATATGCATTCCCACCTCTTCCTTTGATGCACAAAGTCCTACTGAAGATCAAAGAAGATCACCCAAGGATAATCCTGATAGCTCCAGACTGGCCGAGGCAGCATTGGTACCCGCTACTGAGGAGTATGTCTCGGACACACGCATGGCCTCTACCTCTATGTCCTTTACTTCTAACACAGAACAACTACAAGATCCTACATCCAAACTTGAAAACACTACAGCTAGCTGCTTGGAATATTACATAAAACAAAATAACCCAGATTTATCTCAGAGGGTTAAAGACATTATCCTGGAGGCTCGCAGACCCTCCACAAGAAAGACTTATTCAGCCAAATGGAAAAGATACCTCATTTGGAGTGCAGCAAAAGGAGAAAATGTATCATTAGCAAACATAGCTAACATCCTGGAATACTTAGCAGAGCTTTTCCACAATGGCTTGTCTTACTCCTCCATTAAGATTCATGCATCAGCAATTTCAGCAGAATACAACATGGATCCTCCAGTCTTCTCTCATCCTCTACTTAGGCAGTTTCTGAGAGGAATTAAAAATGTAAAGCCTCCAAGGAAGCCACCTTTGCCTACATGGGACCTTAACTTTGTGCTGGAAAAGTTAACACTTCCCCCTTTTGAACCAGCAGCAACAGCAGAATTACACTTCTTATCTTGGAAAACTGCTTTCCTGCTTGCAATCACTTCAGCAAGAAGGGTTTCTGAATTACAGGCATTAATGGCAGTACAGCCCTTCCTTATCTTCCATCAGGATAGTGTCCTTGAGAACTAACCCTACTTTTATGCCAAAAGTGGTCTCCAGAGTATCATTGAACCAAGCAATTCACTTACCAACATTCTTCCCCAACCCACAGAACAGGGGGGAAAGACTACTACATACCTTGGATGTGCACAGGCAATTACGCTACTATCTGGACAGAACTAAGACCAACAGAAAAACTGACTAGCTTCTGGTAGCATATGCAACAGGAATGCAAGGAAAAGCAATTTCAAAACAGACAATCTCAAAATGGATAGGAAATTGCATTAGATTTTGCTACTCTTTTCATGGAAAGACAACTCCAGAAAACATCAGACCTCACTCCACAAGGGCTACAGCCACTACTACAGCTTTCCTACGAGGAGTGGCTACCAAAGACATTTTAGAAGCTGCTACTTGGAGCTCCGTGCATACATTTGCCAAGCATTATAATCTTCCTTTATACTCCAGATCCCGAGCAGGTTTTGCAACTGCTGTTTTGCAAGGGATCTTAACTACACCATCATTGTCTTAGTACCTCCTCCCCCAGTTTGGCTATGGTATTCTACCCATATGTTAGGACTGCAGATGCATCCTTGAAGGACATAGTACAGTTTTGTACCTACCATAAATGTAGATGTCCGAGAGGTATGCATCTGCAGTCAGGATTACCCGCCCTCCTTCCCCTCTGTGGTACTCCTAGGGTATTTACCCATCTTGTAGCTAGCTGGGGGAATCTGTTATGGTGTATTTGTTTGTATATATGTATGTACATTCTTATATTGTTTGCTCTCTACTGTTTGGAATCATTTGCATTTATCCAAATTTAGCCTTCCTAGAGGGCACCTGGCATCTGGGGCAAGAAACACTGAGGAAAATGGCGTCGGCTGATGCCTTTATACCCAATACACAGCAGCTATGACGTCGGGTGACGTGCGACATCAGCCGAGGCCAGACCCAGACTTTGGAATCCGGCCGACCGAAGGGCTGCCTGAGGCAGGACAACCCATATGTTAGGACTGCAGATCCATACCTCTCGGACATCTACACTACATTTATGGTAGGTACAAAACTGTACTTTGCCTCTCTTAAAGTTTCCAAGCCTTTCCCAGGAGTACTTTCTTGCTGAGGGCCCCACTTAGGGATCCATTTCCCGGGATCCATTTCCCCCATGGGACATCATTATCATGCTTCAAGCTTTAAATCAAAAACCCTTTGAACCAGCAGCCTCAGCAGATGTCAAGTACCCCTTATGGAAGATAATTTTTCTGATTGCAATTACATGTGCTGTACAGATTTTTCATTTACAAATACTATCATGCAAACCACTATACATCATTTTCCATAAAGATGGAGAATGCTGATGACAAATTTTTCCTTTCTGTCAAAGGTGCCATCCAAACTAAATGTGAATCATTCGGCTTATCGATTTTTATTTTTCCCAAGTTCTCAAGCAAAGGGGAATATTTGCTGCAGGCACTAGATGTCTACAGACAGCACTAATTTTGTTTACATCGTACCAAGGATATAAGAATGTTAGATCAACTATTTGTATCCTTTTAAGTGAAATTGAGCAGAAGTATATCCAAAATCACAGCTTCAAAATGACTGTTGGGATTGCATTTCATTTGTTTATAAGGACCAGGGTTTACCCCTACACACGAAAACAGAAGTCCATTCCACTAGGGCAGTAGCTACTTCTATGGCAATCATGAAGAGAGTTCCCATTGAAGATGTTTTTGTAGCAGCAACAATGTCCACAGTTCACACTTTTGTATCTCAGTACAGATTGGACATGAAGTCCAGAGCAAGTTTATTCTTTGGTTCTACTGTTGTCAGGAATGTCCTTCCTTGATGCCACCCACGTACCTTTTGCAGCTTGAGAATCTGTCCCAAATGGTGCATTGGACAAAAATAGATAACATCGGATTATAAAGTTATGTACTTACCATAACAACAGATCTGTGATGTCTCATTTTTGTCTTGTTCAACATCCCTCCCTCTTCCCTCTATTGTCACAGCTTCTGGTGACTGGACAAACCTTACCTAAGACCCTGTCAGTTATATTTTTTTCTTTGTACCTTACTGTGGTATTAACATGTTCAGCTGTGACACGTAAAGGTTTTCTTCAGTTTTAGGAGGGAATCAATACTTTAGGTGTAAGTCATTAAATTCAAACTGAGATAACTTTGTGGCGGGGAGGGGTCAGAGCCTCAGTTCCACAGCTTTAGAAGACACAAAGGTTTGATCTGATCGGATCCAACAACCCAAATGTTGAACCGGATGAAAATGAGACAACATAGACGTGTCATTATGGTAAGTACATAACTTTCATTTTAATTTCTTTGCTGGGTAAATAAACTGGTCCTTCTCTGACCATTTGTAGCCATTCCATGGCCACAAGAGTAAAAATAGCTTGGTGCTTGTGTTTTTTAGAGGAAGGAGGAGGAAAGCAAAGTACTGTAGGGGGAAGCTATGTTGACATGTGAGAACATGCAAACCAATACAGGCCAAGACTAATGCTATGATTCAGTGCTCCTTCCACTAAGCCAACATAGTATCTTATCACTGTAACATTTGGAAAATGTTATATTAATGGAAATGATTAATTTAATGAGGTGAAGTCTGTCTTATTAGAGAGGTACCTTTAACCCCCTAGAAAAGAGGTGTCATAAAGGGCAACAGCCCCGTCATAGGCCACATACATCTTATCCATCCATTTCCGAATGTTGTAATGGTACTGGGCAGTGCCTCACACATCATTTACATTAAAAAGCCTTTTTAGCCTGTTCACATTTATATTAATATCAGAAGATAGAGCCAGATCTTGACTGATATTACTTCTAGCATATTGCCTGTAACATTATCAAAGATGGGAGACAAATTGTGACCAGTTTTTACATTCTGAGTGGCTAGTCCTAGTGCAGTGTACATCCTGACTTCATTTTCTGTGTAGAAGATATTCAACGTCATCACTAATAATAATATGCAATGTGATGTTGTCCTATCTCTCCTCCTTCAGTCTATGCTGGTTGGGTTCAGAACCGAGCATCGGTTCTGACTCGGCCTAATTCAAAAGCTCAAGAGCTTCCACTGGCTCGAGGTTATACCCTGTCCCATGATGCTCAGGGAAGATTATCCAGATCTCGTTTGCCGCTCAAGCAGATCGGGTGACTTCCACACTGGCTCCTGGCGAAGTGAAAAATTTCTAATTTATATTTCTTCCTTTTCCACAATTTAGAGTTATTTCATAACGTTTTACAGTTGGTGCCTGTGCCTAGCAGGATTATCAATCTGCTACTTGGCTGTTTTTTTTTCTGTTTGTGCTTTTTGGCTGTCGTGGTTCGTTAGGCCTGTTGTGTTGTCATTTAAACCTATCCCTGGAGAGATTGTTGTATCCTTTAAAGGTAGCTCGTTTAAGTTAATGGGCTCCAGATGGCCCATTTAACTTAAGAGGGTCATTCCCCTTTCCTATTCTTTCCCATTGTTCGTTGGGGGAGTCCGTTTAAGCTAGAGGACTGCTCCCTTTGTTGTTTTTTAACGGAACTCTGTCTAAATTAGAGAACTTCTCCTTATTAAAAAAAAAAAATAATTAATATATATATATATAATATTGTTAAGTTTCCTTTTTGATTAACTAGTTACTGCTTAGAGTTAGTTTTTTCTCTGTAGCTTGTCGATCTTAATTATTTTTATTTATTTTTATTTAACATTTGTTGACCGGGAAAGTCCAACTTGGTTCCACAGAGCCTGTTTTCAGTGGAGGCCTGGGGAGAAATGCTCCAGATGCATGTCTTTGGAATGTGGGAGGAAACCGGAGTACCCGGAGGAAACCCACGCGAACACAGGGAGAACATGCAAACTCCACACAGAAGGCATCCCAGCCGAGAATCAAGTCTTGCTGTGAGGCGACAACGTTAACCGCTGCACCACTGCACCGCACAATTATATATTGTTAAACCTTGTTTTGTTCGTCCTATCTTTTGGGTGTTGAAAAATTCTTAAGCTACTTCTTCGAGTTATTTTTTTTCTGTAGCTTCAATATGTGTAAGGATTCTAAGGAACCAAAACCCATCAGGTTTCAAAAAGTGTGACAAATGTAGCCATAAAATGTCTCTGGCACACCAGTTGCTTTTACTGCCTGGTTGCCCTCCACCTACAAGAATCCTGCTCCTTTTGTCATGCATTTAGCTCCAGGGTGTTGCTGGAGTGCAGGAACAAATTGATTGTAAAAGGCCTACTGAAAACCCCTTTAACAGAGACTCTAGAAGGGACCCAGAGCACTAAATCTAAATCTGACAAATCCCCTTCATCATCTTCTAAGTCAGAGAACTTGGGCAAAAGAACTTCGACCTCGGCTCCATCTTAGGAGCCACCTAAAAAAAGTTAATATAATCTGGCTCAGAATCAAGGGCTCTTGGTTCCAAAAAGTCTCCCTCATTGACTCCAACTGCAGTTCTAGACCTGATTGAGTATCAGTTTTGGAGCCGGTCCCTGGTATTGGAGCCAGTAACTCCAATTCTAAAATCTTCAATCCGGCAAAGGGCAAGATCTCCATCCGTATCCTCCAGAAATTTATCAGACAATAATGTGGAGCGAGTGGTGAGGAAGACTCCTTCGGACACCGGCGTTGGCTAAAATTCTGTCGACTCTGACCCAGAAGGAACTGGATCTGACAAAGACCTCTTTTCCCTCTTCAGTTCCTCCTCCAACCCAACCTGGGGTTTCGGAGGAGGAGCACTTGGACCTGATTGCAGTGGAACCATTGGCACCGAGACCTCCAACAGGATTGTCTGTTCCGACATCTGCTCCGACTTTCGGTTCATTGGAATTTCAGGAGTCTAGGAGCCGATGCTCTCCCATCGGATCCGGGGAGGAGAATCGGATCGTCACAGCTGTTCGAGCCAGTTTTACCTCTCGGGGCTTCGGCGCGGTTGAACTCTGCTCCTACATCGGCTTCGGAACCAAGCACTCTTGCTTCGGGGAATGTCTTTCAGTTTTTCAGAGCCGGGGACCCCCTCAGAGCAGGATGAGGGGGCTTTTGATCTGATGGAGAGAGTGCTGTTACCTCAGACTGCTCCACTCAATGGTTCAAGTACTCTTCCCCCAAAAGTGCCTGTGTCGGTCTCAGCACCATCGCTCCCCCCCAAACACAGAGGCCCTAAGCCCCAGGAAGCCCCTGCGGGCGAAACTATCTCTTCCAAAACTTCTCCAGAGTACCCCTCTGAGGAGGTCCCTCGGAAGAGATTGTGCAAGAAGAAGCACATAGACTTCCCCAGATGAGTATATCACCTCAGACACTGATCTGGATGAGTTAAAAGGGTCCCCACAGTCCCCCTCTGAAGCTGTCTCCTTTGCAGACATCCTGGAGATTCTTAAGCAGAGTAGTGGCCAGACGCCCTCCAGTCCTTCTGAGGATGAGTCGGTGTACCTGGAAGCTTTTGGGTCTCGCCCCTCCACCTCTTGGGTGACGCCACCTTTTGATACGTTGATGAATGTAATTAGTCGGAAGGCGTGGGGCTCTCCAGAGTCAGTGGAACCTGTTCCGAGGAGGCCAAACAAATTCATTACAGCACCTGCAGAAAAAGATTTTCTCAGCAAGGGTATCCTAGTAGATGCTGTGGTGGTGACGGCGGCCACAAAGAAGGAATTGTCAGAGACTTCCTCATCTGTTCATCCACCAAACAAAGAATCTTGAATGATGGAAAGATATGGTAAGTGTACTTTTTCTTCAGCGGCATTTACACTTCGATCGCTGAATTACGTAACCCATTTTATGAGACTACATAGGGATCTCCTAAAAGAGCTAGGAGATGCCCTTCAAGGTACAGTAGTCGGTGGGGTTGCAGATAAGGTTTTTTTCGCAGCTCTCCACCTTAAACTCCTTGGTAAACTCCTCCTTGCGACTGATTTCTTATGCGGCCGATGGAGCGAGCAGGGCAGCTGGTACAGGAATTTCCTTAAGGAGACATTCCTGGATGCGCTTATGTAATTTGCTGAACCCTTCAAGTCTTCCTTCATTAACATCCCCTTCAATGGCTCGTCCTTGTTCAGGCCCAAAGTTAGAGACCTTGACCAGGTGCAAACAGGAGGGAAAGACTGTCTGCCATGGGAGTCTGTTTTTCCCTTCCCACTAGACCTTATCCCAAAGGTCAGAAGGGGGGGGGGGGGATATGGTTCCGCAAGTCCCAAAGAGTTTTTCCTGATGCACGTGGTGATCCTTCCCCTAGGGACAGAGTGGGAAGTAACAATGGAAGATGCCAACCTCATGGCAGAGGGGGTCCACGGAACCAGGGTGACAGGGACTCCTTCCTTGGAAAGCCCTTTCAGTGCTCCTGAGAGGAGGCCCATCTGCCCATCTCTGGAGGCAGTCGGGGTTCGCTTGTTATACCTGAACACCTGGCTAGAAATTACACAAGACAAATAAGTACAAACGATCATATCCAGAGGTTGTTACATACCCCTTTCCTCTCCCCCATCAGAAAAACAATCGGTCCCAGATGTTCCACCCAGTCAAAGGGATTATGCAAGTCTAGAGGTACAAAAGTTGCTAGAAAAAAAGTCATCCAAAATGTGCCCGGAGACCAAATTGGATCTGGAACTTACTCGAGGTTCTTTTTAGTTCCAAAAAAGACAGGGGACTAGAGGCCCATTCTGGATCTCAGCTGACTAAACAAGTCTGTCAAGAAATCAAAGTTCTGGATGGTGACATTGCAGTCACTACTCTTTCTGTGGAAAGACAACTGGATATGCTCGATAGATCTCTAGGATGTGTGCTACCATATAAAAATGGACAGGCGATCGAGGAGACATTTGCGCTTTCGGCTGGGAGCCAGTCATTACCAATTTCGAGCTCTGTCCTTTGGTCTCACTACAGCCCCCAGCGTGTTCACCAAATGCATGGGAGTAGTTACAGCTCACTTGAGGCGTCTAGGATTCCGTGCGTTTCCATCCCTAGACGACTGGCTCCTAACCGCCACCACCAAGCACCTACTAATAAAAGCAAGGGACATAACCATTCTCCTGCATTCCCAACTAGGCATTACAGTAAATTTCAAAAGATTTGCCTTGTTACCATCGCAGCATCTTATATTGTTAAGCGCAGAATTAGACTCAAGAAAAATGTTGGCCAAACTTGCTCCCGAGAGGATTCAGTCTTTACATCTTTGAATTGAGAATCTTTTATCCAAAAGGAAAGTTCAGGCAAAAACTGTCTTGCAGGTTCATTGCACCATGGTGGCTGCAATAATTTTGTACCTCTAGCACATTTACACATGAGAGTTCTTCAGTGGCTGTTTTTCCCCTCAGTGGTCCATGCAAGATCTACCACTCTCGCACAAGATCATAATCACAGAATCTTGCAAAAAGGACCTATGCTGGTGGCTTCATTCAATTCAGTTGACCAGAGGCTGACCGTTTGTCTTCCCACAACCAGTAGCTAGTGACCACAGACACTTCTCAGATGGGGGGGCATTATCTGGGAAAGACTGTCCAGGGCATTTGGCAGGAACATGAGAAGCACTTGCATATCAGTGTCCTATAGATGAGAGCGGTGCTCTTCACGTTGCAAGCATTCCAGGACTCTCTTCCAATAGGAACAATTGCAGTTCAGACAGACAACATATCACTAGTGTGGCACATAAACAAACAAGGAGGAACCAAGTCCTACCCCCTAAAGAATATGGCAAAGGGCAGTCTCTTCTCAACGTTTTCTGACATCAATGCACATCCCAGGGAAATCCAACGTGATAGCGGACAAACTCAGCAGAGTGATGCCTCATGAGTGGTCCCTCAAACAAGAAGTTGCAGAAGAGATTTTCCACCATTGGGGCCAGCCTTGCTGTGACCCTTTCTGCACGTCCATGAGCGCCAAATGCAGCAGCTACTTTGCCCTGATCCCCCCTCCGGAGCAGTCACCAAGGGATGTGCTCGTTCATGATTGGCCCCCGGAACTACTTTACGCTTTCCCTCCTTTTGCCCTAATACAGAAGGGTCTGTATTATGGCCCCTGTCACAGCAATGTTAGATTTTCTAGCTAAACTTTTTAACGAAGGTGCAGCAACGGCTACATTTAGAGTACAGTTAGCCGTTATATCTAATTTTCATATTGGGGAAACGGGACAAAAAAATCATGTCCCATAGAATCTGTAAAGCATTTTTAAAAGGTACCTTCTTACTAAGGCCTCCAGTGAATGAACCGCCAAATCTGGGGGACCTAAATTTTGTTCTGTCCTCTTTAATTCTACCTTATTTCAAAGCTGCATCGTCATGCGACAAAGTTTTTGTCATGACATTATTGGTGGCCATAAGCTCTGCCAGGCGAGTGTCTGAATTTCAAGCCTTATCTATACATCCTCCATACATAATTTTTCACAAAGATAGTTTCCTTAAGGACTAACCCTTCCTTTCTACCAAAAGTGTGCTCAGAGGCCAACCTAAATCAATCCATTGACTTACCATTTTTTTCCCCAAACTGTGGCAACAAAGCAGAATATAGATTACACCAGTTGGACGTACATAGTCAATTGCGTTTCTACATGCATAGAACTAAAGATTTCAGTAAGGCCGACCAACTTGTGTCCTTTTCAGACAAAAAGGATTTCCAGTGTCTGTCACACTCTGTAAATGGCTCAAAGAGTGCATCTCCTACACGTAATAATTCCCAGAACAGACAGTTGCCGGGCAAAGTGAAGGGCCATTCCACAAGAGCTATTGCAACAACTTCTGCCTTCCAGGCTAGGCTTTCTATGGATTCCATTTGTGCAGCAGCAACATGGGTAAAGCCTCATACCTTTATCACTCATTACAAAGTAGATTTGGCCTCCAGGAACAGGGCCTCATTTGGGTCCACTGTTCTGAAGAGTGTTTTGCCTTGAGCCATCCAAGAAAGAAGGTGCTAGGGACACTGTCCCAACCAGGTATAGAATGAAGGCGAGATAGGACAATATAACATTAAGAAGTTATGTACTCACTATAATGTTCATGTTTGTTGTCCATCTCGCCTTCATTCGTGCATCCTACCCTCCTTCCCCCGCCTTCGCTCCTGGAGGACCTAGCAGACTTTTTCTTATTATAATTCAATTATGGAGTCTCTGAATCTCTTATGAGTCGTGTCTAGACATATTGGCTTAATCATTGGTAAAAAATCGTGCTTTCACTTGCAAACATGATCTGAGTAATCTTCCCTGAGCATCATGGAATAGGGTATAGCCTTGAGCCAGTGAAGCTATCAAGCTTTTGAATTAGGCCGAGTTGGAACCGATGCTCAGTTCCAAACCCAACCAGCACAGAATGAAGGTGAGATGGACAACAAATGTGGAACATTATGATGAGTACATAACTTATTTGTTACCCAGGTAGAACAGCTGGATGTGCATTCCATTTTCAGGGGCAACCTGGGAGCAATGTATGGTTGTGACTTGCTCAAATTTATGCAGAAGGCATATGAGCACTGAGAGAATCAAACTCTGTAACACAGGAGCTAAAGGTCATAACCTTAACCCTCTTTGCCAACTGTCGGCTAATGTCAAAACAATTGCTCTCGCATGCATTTTCTCCATTTAAAGGCTGTGGGCATATTCTGTTGGCAGAACTCTCAAATTCAGTTGGGAGAGCTAGATTTGAGTTTGTCACATTCTGACTTTGAGTTGGTGCTTTTGTACTTACTCTGGTTATTACAAACATTTGTGAGGTGGCAAGGATCCCCCACACAGACATGGGGAGAACGTGCAAACTCTACACAGGTGGAAACCAGAGGTTAGAACTGAACCCTGGATCTGTAAGGTGAGAATCTTAACTTAACCATAGTGTCTTTGTGACTGAAGGGCAATTGGAGGAGGATGTCAGAGCTATAAACAGAGGTGCTGAACTCATCTGACACATAGTGTCAAGGGTAGTGCGTGACAGAAAAAGATGGCAAAGAAGCTTAAAAGTAAGGTATAAAAAGCAGTAGTGTGTCCATTGCTTCTGTGTGGGCATTCAAGGCAGAGCAGCTGAAGAAGTGCCTGAGATGGGTAATAGAGTGCACTCTGTGGAGCAGACAAAGAAATGGAGACATCAAAATCGAAGCCAAAGAAACCTCAGTTGGAGACGAGCTGAAGGAGAAGATTGCTGTAGTCGATTCACATGTGCAGAAAGGCAGAAGGCAGTTTGATAAAGATTTGTGAGGAGCAGGAGTAAGGCTAGAGGAGATGAGGATATCCAGCTAAGAGACTAGTAGTTTGAATGAGAGAAGACCTGTGACTTTTATGTGCGACTCTTGAAGAAGGAAGGAAAGTGGCTGTGAATCAGGAGAGGTTGTGACAGTTGATGCAATAGTCTTTTCTCTGTGTAGAAACTGGGAAAAGGTTGATAATGATAACATTACTTTGCTGTCACTGTTGTAATTGATCTAGCTGCTCCAGCTCTGGACATCATTCCAAATAACAGAGGAAGTGAAACTTTATATATTTCCTTGGTCAGTAGGATGACAGACTACCAGACCCATGTGGTGCCATACCAGGGTAAGATTTGGAAATAAAGTGATGACTGCAGAAGCCTTAAAGGAGATATTTCAGAACTAATAGAAACAGCTGATAAGCTGGATGGTTCTTCATGTTTCACTGTTGCAGTCATCACATTTGGGTTATCTGCCTGCAGGTAGCCTCAGCTGGCCTGAATACCAGAGTCTTCGGATTCCTGCGTCGGATGCCGTCAGGTCGTCGGGGGTATAAAAACATGCAGCCGACGCCATTACATTAGTCTTTCTTGCTGTACGGTGCCCGAAGCAGAAGCAGTTCGCAAGTGCCGGTCGGCCGACTCCTGAAATTTTTGTTTTAGAGTTTCAGAACCGAAGTCTTCAAAAAAAAGATGAGTACCCCATTGGGGATCTTTTTTCTTGCTCCAACCAATGTCAGTAAAAGTTAACAAATTGTCTTACCTGTGGAAAGCAAATACCTCGTAAAGATTTTCATTCGTACTGCATTCTCTGCTTAGGCCCAGACCATGACATCCCTTGCTGTCGGTTTTGTGCCTTGTTCAACCCCCAAACTATTCGTTGTTGGGCTATCGTTGCAGCAAATTATTTTGGTACTCTGCATCAGTACTCCAAATTGGCTTTGTTAGGCCATCCAACTACCGATCTTCCAAAAAAACGTAAGGCTAAAGACAGAGACAGACCGCATTAGGTCCAAAACTGCCGACAACACTTCCGTTAAGCTAGTCGCCAGTCTGTCAGTACTCAGTGAGGTGCTTTCACAGCCCCTGATACCCGCTACTTCAGATTTGCAGGCCTCTACTGAGACCCATTCGGTATGCCGCGAGACGCTTCTTCGACTATGGAACCTGTGGATGTCTCTACCTTGGATGGGTCCGCAGCCGCTGTGCAGGCACTGGCTTCTGTGGGTGTATTCAGGCCCACAGACTTGCATTTTAAACTGACACCATCTTCTTCATCCAGGCCTAAAACTCGCACCACGCCTAGAAAACCGACATCCAAACTGCATGCTCAGGCCCATATGCCTAAAAAACAAATGCTTAGAATGGCTGAAGACCTTATTACCTTAATTAGGGGAAGCCAACCTTCCACCTCTAAGAGACCTAGAACTGATTTTCCTTCTGATTCTTCTAAGCAGGAATCTGATATTTCTGTTCCTTCTGATTACCAGGATTTGCCGTTATCTGCCTATGAGGATTCTAATGCAGAGGATTCCATTCCCTCTTCTTCCCCTCCAGACGACTTTTCTTTTGGTGAAACCTTGCACACTCTTAGGGAGCATTTCCTCTGGGAAAGCCAGGATTACTCTGACTCCAAAAAGAGGTTTAGGGAATTCTTACTCCTTCCTCAACATAGGCCTTTAGCTGGCCCTCCTGTTCTGGACATTGTAGATGATGCTTTCTTGGAATCTATCCTTTCCCCAGACACTTTACCTCCAGCTCCCAGAAAACCTGACTGGTATTACAGAGTACCTGACTCTCACAAGTTCCTCTTCAAGAATCCTATGGATCCAGAGACCATTTCCCAAGGACCAAAAGGCATTAAGGCTACTTCTGCCAAAAATCCTACCCCTTCTGATAGAGATTCTAGAACCTTGGACAGATTGGGTAAGAAGGTATACACTTCTGCTACTTTGGCCATTAGGCCTTTAAATTGCCAGTTTCATATGTTAAAGTACCAGCAGCATATTATGGGACCACTAAAACAGAAAATGATGTTGATTCCTGACTGTGCTGAACACAAAGAATTACAGAACAAGTTGGTAAACATACTTTGCAATGTGGTTTTGACACTGTACAAGCATCCTGCAGAGCTACTGTCACTGGATCTGTACTTAGAAGGCATGCTTGGCTTAAGGAGCAAAACTTGCCAGATCATGTTAAAGCTAAATTACTGGATGCTCCCTTAAACCAAGACCACCAGTTTGGCAAGAAAGCAGAAGTCTTCCTAAAAAGGATGGAGGGAAAAGCTAAATCTCTGCAAACTGTTAAAGATTTCCTACAAGTACATCCTCCCAGATTTAGTAGGCATTAGCCTTCAAAGAATTGGTCCTTTCCATTCTCTTCCAGGCCTTCTCAGTCCAAACCCAGGAACAGCAGACCACCTAGGTTACAGTCTCAGATTGCGCACAGGCCTAAGCAGTGGGGGGCTCCCACTTCCAATACAGGGAGTAGTAAGCCACCCCCCTGTGGAAAAATGGCACAATGACTTAACTTTAACCCTTCCAAGCCGTGCTCAACTGCCTGCTGCCTTAGGAGGAAAGCTCGCCCTGCAAGCAAAAAACTGGGAACTCGTTACCCAGGACAAATGGGTTTTGAATGTAGTTTCCCAAGGCTACAGATTCCACTTCCACACCCTACCAACTCCAAATGGTTGGCCCTACCTACCCCCAAATCAGTGGGCAGAGGTCTAACAGCAGGTTCTCTCTCTTCTAAGTATCAGGGCTATTAAACCCGTCCCAGCAGAACAAAGGAGACAAAGTTTTTATTCAAGACTTTTCCTGGTACCCAGAAAAGACAGCTCCTGGCATTCTATCCTGGACCTCTCTATTCTAAACACCTTTCTGGTAATCCCAAAATTCAAAATGCTTACACGTCAACAGCTTCTTCCTATGCTAGGCAAAGATGCCTGGTTGGCAACCTTAGACTTAAAGGAAGCTTACCTGCACATTCAAATAAGGGAATCTTGCAGGAAATGCATACACTTCAGGGCAGGCTCCGTGCACTCTCAGTTATCTGCACTTTCCTTTGGCTTATCTACTGCGCCCAGGGTATTCACAGTGTCTAGCTCCAGCCATTGCATTTTGCAGGCAGAGAAATATACAAATGTACCCATACTTGGACAATTATAGGTTCATAGGTTCATACTAGGCTATCTGCCCAAGGGCATTTATAAGCCTAGCCCATAGTTATGTGGCTTTAGTTTGAATAAAAACTATGCCTATCATTTTTCTGTGCCTCTGTCAAGCAGTGACACTGAAGTAATCCCTGGGGTATATCTGCGATCTCCCATCCATTGGTCAAGATTCCTCTTGAACAAGGCCAGCGAGGTGCTCTGCCTCACATGTACCGGGATTTTGTTCCACAGCATAGGGAGTCTCTGGGTGATGAATCTGTCCCTCCAGCACGTTCTATTTATAACCGTGTCAAGGTTTAAGTCTCCCGCCCTTGTGGTTCTGAGGATCTAGATTTTTGAGGTGAAGCATATTCATCAAATCTGGGTTTGACATGGCCTTATATGTCAGGCACAGGTCACCTCTGAGCAAGCGGTATGAGACTGAATAAAGCTGGAGTTCTTTCAGTCGGGCAGCATAAGACATATTTTGAGACCCTTTATCCTTTTGGTGAGGAACTTTGGGGCCTTTCAAGCTGCATCAGGTGTCTGGTCAGATACATTCGAGCGGGCATTGTACTCAATCATAGGTCTAATGAGTGATGAGTACAGGGGCGATGACCTCCCTTGATCTAGATGTGAATCCCTTCATGATCAGGTGGGCGATATAGAAGGTTTTCCTAACTACTTTAGCAACATGAGTGTCAGACTACTGTCAACTTGGGTCCCCAGATCCCTGATGACTTTTTCTGTGCTCAGTGGATTGTCACCTATATGGTAGCTAGTAACCTTGCAGGCCATGGCTCTGGCACCAGTTATCCGTTTCTGTGAGGCCCTTCTGGAGGATATCTGTGTCAGATGTGGCGCAGTTTGCAGTCATCTGCAAACTTTGTCAGCCATAACCCTCCTGTGTTTGCTTGTACTTCAGAAAAGTAGATGGGACTGAGCCCTGTGGGACACCACTTGTGACAGGCTTTGAGTCTGACATGGCTCCAGCAACTCTGACCCTGTGGGTTCTGTCCAGTTTGCAACCCATCTTGTGATGTATGGGTTTACATTCAAGCTGATGAGTTTTTCGATGATACCTGGGCCTTTGCCAGGTCGAGGTAGGCTGTATGGACTGCCTTTCCTCATCAATGGCCTTGGTGACTGTCTCAAAAGTCAACCAAGTTTAAGAGGCAGGATCTGCCTTTGACAAAGCCAAACTGGGTTGGATCCAAAGTCTGCAAGTTCCTATGTCTTTATTTATGAGTTCCATTATGATCCTCTCCATGGCTTTGCAGATAAGGCTTGTCAAGCTAATGGGGCGGTATTTCAGGGTCTGTGGGAGGCACCGCCTATGAAGTGGGACCACCTGAGGTGAGGCTAAGATTAAACAGCTGTCCTAACTGTGGGTTTAATTCCTCGTTGAGTTCATGAAGCACACAGCGGGACACCATCGTCCCATGGATGCTGTGTTTTTGCCTTAGTGAGGGCAGTTCTCACCTGGGCGTTGGAGATGTTTGGGGCTACAATCCTCTGGAATAGATATCTCTCCTTTTTTGCACTGAGCCTGTCAGCCAGTATGTTAGCAATGTGTGTAGGTTCAGTAATTTTCACATCATTTTGAACTAATTCTGAGCATATCTGGGAGTTTCCTCCTAGGTTTCTAACATAGCTAAAGAAGGCCTTATGATTGTCTTTAGCGCAGCGTCCTTTTCTCTCAAAATTTGCCTTGGATGATTTTATGAGAGCTCTTAGTTTTTACTTATAATGATCAAGGTGTCTTACCTTTCAAGGATTTTGCTCTATCTTGTAGTAGCTTCCTCCTTTTGTTGTAGAGCTTGTTTATGGCTGGGGTCCACCAGACTGGACGCTTGCCTTTGGTACAGAGAGTCTTAGTTTTGTTTGGGATTGCCTGATCCATGCAGTCCTGTAGGTGCTGGTAGAAGGCATTTGTAAGTGATTCAGCGGTTTGAGTAATGTTTACCACTGGCTCAGGGGCCTTAAAGGAGACCACACTAGTTTTTAGAAGTGTGAAATTTTCACTGTGGTCTTTTTTGTTTCAGGTGGGGGCGGGATGAGGACCTCCAGCGAGATTAGTTTATGATCTGATCTCACCAGCGAGGGGTATACTTCCGGTGTTGAACATTTTGATAATTGTCTGATTTAGGCAGAAAGCCAGGACTTGCTATTACATCTGGCATTCGTAAAGAAGCTTCTAACCTCACTGGGGTACACCGTAAACGAAAAGAAATCTCACCTAGCACCCTGCCCAACAGATTGTATTCCTGGGAGCAAGCTTGAACTCAACTTTCAAGATGGCTTTCCTCACTCCAGAGAAACAAATTTATTTGACAACTTACTTCAAACTATTGGCCACAAAGCCCCAGCTGTCTGCAAGGAAAATTCTGCAAGCCCTGGGGTTCATGGCCTCTTGCATTCTATTAATTCCATATGCAAGACTGCATATAAGGAAACTACAATGGTATCTAAAAAGCCTATGGTGTCAACATTCTCAGGACCTGGAATCCATGATTCCTATTGTTCGTTGTATAAAGACAGAGTTCCTTTGGTGGGCAGAGGCGTGCTACCACAACAAGAGGCTCCTTTTCACTCCGCCCAAACCTAACAGACGCATCAGACTATGCATGGAGGGCTCACTTGGGAGGGCAGTGCATTCAGGGCAAGTGGAACCCGAGACAAATGCATATCAACCAAAAAGAAATGTTAGCTGTACAGAATTCCCTGACAGCCTTCAAAGACTGCATTCTTCCAGAACATCTATTGATAAAGACAGACAACACCACAATTATGTGGTACATAAACAAGCAGGGGGGAACCCACTCGTATCCTCTCTGCAAACTAGCCATGGCTCTGTGGAACACAGCCTTGAGCTACCAAGTCCACCTACAAGCTCAATTCTTGCCAGGCAAGCTAAATTCACTGGCAGACGACTTATGCAGAAATCTCATGGACCCACACGAATGGAAACTGGAACCAAAAATATTCAACCTCTTGAGGAACAAATGGGGGACTTCAGAGGTAGACCTGTTTGCCTCCCCTCAGAATTAACAATTGGACAAATTCCCCACAAGGACTCCCTACAGTCAAGCTTGGAAAGTGGATGCCCTGTCCTTTACCTGGAAAGCCTCTTGGTTTATGCCTTTCCTCCTCTGCCTGTCTCTCGAAGGTTCTGCTAAAGATCAAACAGGACAAACCAAGGACAATACTGATTGCACCAGACTGTGGCTATGCCAGCACTGGTGCACCCTCTTATACAGTATGGCACTGCTGGAACCATGGCAGCTGTCTCAGGCCCCTTCCCTGGTGTCCCAGCAGGCGGGCCAGATTCTGCACCCTCAGCTTCACACCCTGAACCTTGCAGCCTTGCATAATTCCTTGTGCTGTCCAATAGCAACCCTCAGTAAGCAGGTGCTAGATGTCATTCTGGAGGCAAGGAGGCCTAGTACTAGAAAATCCTATGCTGAAAAGTGGAAAATATACTGTTCCTGGAGCCAAACTCAGGGGATGGGCACAACTGTGCCCAGCTTACCTCATGTTCTTCAGTACTTAACAGAAATGCTCCACAAGGGCCTATCCTTCTCGTCAATTAAAAATTCATGCCTCTGCCATTTCAGCACATTATAATACTGAGCCCACCCCTCTTCTCTCACCCCCCCTGCTAAAACAATTCCTTAGAGGGGCCAAAAATGTAAGGCCCCCACTCCAGCATGGGACCTTAACTTTGTATTGGAAAAGCTCACCCCCCCCCCCCTTTGAGCCAGCTGCAACAGCAGAGTTGAAATTCCTTTCTTGGAAAACAGCCTTTCTTCTAGCCATCACTTCAGCAAGAAGAGTGTCTGGATTACAGGCCCTCATGGCCATGCAGACAGGGTTTCCCCTCAGGACTAATCCTTCCTTTATGCCCAAGGTGGTGTCTAGTGTGGCCCTGAATCAGTCCATTAATTTGCCTACTTTTTTCCCTAATCCACAAAACAAAGGGGAACGAATACTGCACTCTCTGGATGTGCACAGACAACTTAGATTTTATTTGGGCAGGACTAAGCCTCTCAGAAAATCTGAACAGCTGCTGATTGGCTTTGCTGCAGGTGCAGAGGGGAAGGCCATTTCAAAGCAAACCATTTCCAAATGGATAGCCCATTGCATTCATTTCTGCTACAAGCACCGTGGAAAACCTACCCCACAGGTGATAAGATCACATTCCACCTGGGCTGCATCTACCTCTGCAGCCTTTCTCAGAGGAGTCCCTACCAGGGACATCCTAGAAGCTGCTACCTGGAGCTCTGTCCATATCTTCGCCAAGCATTACCACATGCTTATTTTCTCTAAATCCAGGGCTGGTTTTGCCACTGCAGTCTTTCAGGGCTTAATAGCTGGCCCTAATGCTCTCTAACTACCTCATCCCTTCCTTCGCTTTGGGAATCTACCCAAATGTGATGACTGCAACAGTGAAACACAAAGAACATAGTACAGTTATGTACACTTACCGTAAATGTAGATGTTTGAGTGTATTCACTGTTGCAGTCCTGGTTACCCTCCCTCCAGCCCCCTGACTTCTCTTGGCTCTGCCTTTCCTTCTTGTTTGGTATATATAAGTTTTCTGGTGTATTTGCTTTTTGATGGAGGTGTACTATAACATATAATTGCTTCCCGTTGTGGGGGCACCTGATGTCTGGGGCAAGAAAAACTGATGTAATGGCGTCGGCTGCATGTTTTTATACCTCTGTCGACCTGATGTCATGGGAGAAGAGATGGCATCCGATGCAGGAATCCGAAGACTCTGGTATTCAGGCCGGCTGAGGGCTACTTGCAGGCAGATAATCCAAATGTGATGACTGCAACAGCGAATACACTCTAACATCTACATTTATGGTAAGTATACACAACTGTACTGTATTAATATCTTAAAATATATTTAAGGCACTGTCAATAACTTCAAAAAAGCTACATTAGTATGTTAGACACTTCCTTGTTAATAACAAGAAATATTGCCAGTAGAATCCACACAAAACGTCTCAAATACCAGATAAATGTAAAAATCACAGAAAAAGAGATGCTGACAGCTGCAAAAATCCAACAAGGCCTTTACTAGCGCAAAAACACAAGCGCTTTCACAAAATGAGCTTCCTCAGGTGTACATCAAGCACTAATGAGACGCACCTATATATATATATATATATATATATATATATATACATACATACAGTACAAATCACATGATGCAAAACAATCAACTTCCTGCTTAAAAAATTTTAACATGTATATAAGAAATACGTATAAAAATATATACACATAAATAAAACCTAAACAGTAAACATAAATATAAACATCATTTAATATACATTAAATACTAAAATAAACAAATAAACACTTTAAAATCATCTTTTTAGTGGCCTCACTCGCCTTCCCCTAAAACCTAGGTTGAAAATGAGGCCACTAAAAAGATGATTTTAAAGTGTTTATTTTAGTATTTAATGTATATTAAATGATGTTTATATTTATGTTTACTGTTTAGGTTTTATTTATGTGTATATATTTTTATACGTATTTCTTATATACATGTTAAAATTTTTTAAGCAGGAAGTTGAGTGTTTTGCATCATGTGATTTGTACTGTGTATATATAGGTGTGTCTCATTAGTGCTTGATGTACACCTGAGGAAGCTCATTTTGTGAAAGCGCTTGTGTTTTTGCACTAGTAAAGGCCTTGTTGGATTTTTGCAGCTGTCAGCGTCTCTTTTTCTGTGGTTTTTACTTCCTTGTTAATGTTTGTGGTTTCAGAATCAATCTGGTGTGTGTGTGTGTGTGTATCATACATATACATATACATATATATATATATATATATATATATATATATATATACACATACATATATATACATACATATATATATATATATATATATATATATATATATATATATATATATATACATACATACATACATACATATATATATATATATATATATATATATATATATATATATATATATATACACACACGCACACACACACAAACTATATTATACGTGTGTGTATAAAATGTTTTGGTGTCAGTCCCCTTCACAAAAGTTACTTAAGGAATTGGAGGGAACAGTATCACCATGGAAAATGTAATAAACGTGTGTCCACTAATTCCAAACTATTAACAGAAATTTTCTGAAGCTTGAAGAGGCTATGATGAAAATTGGTCCCTCTGTATCAGAAAGCATGGTTCTTTTCTACAAAAGAGTGGATTGCCCCCTTCAGGTGAGGAGGGAGCAGATGTTCTTCGTGTTTCACTGTTGCAGTCATCTCATTTGGGTTATCCCTGCCAGGGTAGGCCTCGGCCGGCCCAAATACCTGCCAGAGGCTTAGTGTTTCTGCGTGTGTTGCTGCCGCTTCAGCACTGACGTCATGTTGTCAGTAGTATAAAGTACGACAGCCGACGCCATTACATCACTCTTTCTTGTAATGGAGCCCAAGCAGAAGTAGTTCACACAAGTGCCGGTTGGCCACTACCCGAGTTGCGTCTACCAAATTGAAGCTGAAGTCTTCTAAAGCTAAGTACCCTGTTGGTGATCCTTTTTTCTTGCACTAACCGATGTCAGAATAAGTTAACAATTTTCCCGACTGTGGAAAGCAAATACCACACCGAGACTTTCATTCTTACTGCGTCACTTGCTTAGGCCCAGACCACGATGTCCCCTGCTGTCAGTTATGGCGTTGAACAAAGCACAGACGCATCTGTCTTAGGGCCCATATTGTAGCTAGATTTTTTTCACTTATAGTCCTCGAACTCCGATATGGCTTCGATAAGCCATCCGACAGCAGATCTGAAAAAATGTAAAGATAAAGACAGAGACAGACCACACCGGTCCAAACCTACCGATAACGCTCCCGTTAAGCTAGTCGTCAGTTCTCCGGTCCTCATTGAGGTGCTTTTGCAGCTCCTGATGTCCGCTTCTGTGGATTCGCAGGCCGCTACCAAGACCCTTTCGGAGTCAGGTATGCCGCAAAACTCTTCTTCGACTAAGGATCCTGCGGTTGGCTCTACCTTGAATGGGTCTGGAGCTGCTGAGCAGGCACCGGCTTCCGAGGAAGTCCTTCACACTACCGATTCTCGACACAAACCGACGTAGTCTTTCACGACTACTGTTCTTTTGAAAATAACAGAATTTCTTAGGCCCAGGGTATGAACCACACCCAAGAAACTGACGACCCAGTCTCGGGCACCTGCTTCCTTGCCTCATTCTCAAATGCTTAAAATGGCAGAAGACATTATCATGTTGATCAGGGGAAGCCAAGCTACCCCTTCCAAAAGAAAGAGATCTGTCCCTTGTAGTTTTGTCTGAACAGGAGTCTGATGATTCTGATGCATCTGAATATGAAGACATGCAACCCCTCTCTACTTATGAGGATTCTGATGCAGAGGATTCCATTCCTTCAGCCTCTCTCCCAGAGGATTTTTCCTTTGAGGAAACCCTTCATACCTTAAAGGAGCATTTCCAATGGGAAAGTCAGGACTACCCTCAGTCTAAAAAGAGACTCAGAGAATTCTTAGCTCTTCCACAGCACAGACCCCTGGCCATCCCCCCAATCCTGGATGTTGTGGAGGATGTTTTCCTGGAATCCAGTTTGACTCCTGACACCCTTCCTCCTGCACCCAGAAAACCAGACTGGTATTACGGAGTCCCTGACTCTCTCAAATTTCTTTTTAAAAATCCTACTGCTGACCCTGAGGTAATTTCTCAAGGGCCTAAAGGAATTAAAGCAACCTCTGCTAAGAATCCCACCCCCTCGGATAGGGATTCCCGAACACTAGACAAAGGGGGTAAAAAAGTATACACCTCAGCTACTCTTGCTGTCAGAGCACTAAATTGTCAGTTCCGTATGCTAAATTTTCCGCAACATACCCTGGAACTCCTCAATCAAAAAATGGCTTCTTTTCCTGCTTATGCAGAATCTAAAGAGTTACGAGAGTTAATGCATTATTAAACACACCTTGCACTGTGGCTTTGATGCCCTAGACACTTCTTCCAGGGCAGCAGTCACTTGTTCTGTCCTTAGAAGGCATGTATGCCTTAAGGAACAGCCCTTGTCAGACCATGGTCAATCTAAATTGTTTTATGCCCCCTTGTAAAAAGACAACTTATTTAGCACTAAGGCAGAAGAGGTCTTAAAAAAGATGGAAGAAAAAGCAAAATCTGTGCAGACAGTTAAGGATTTCTTACAGGTCCAGCCACCCAGGTTCAGCAGGCATTGTCCTCCAAGCACTGGTCCTGTCCTGCTCCTACCAGGTAAATTCAGCCCAGACCCCCCCCAGACAACAGCCACAGGGAATGCAGAGATCTAAGCAGTGGACTACCTCCACTTCAAAACCAGGGAGTTCTAAGCCACCCCCTTCTGATAAGAACTTGCAATGACTCTCCTCCCTCACCCCCTCCCTCTGCCCACCTTCACTTACCCCTAGAGGAGAATTCTCCTTTCATGTAAGCACCTGGGCCACCATTACCACTGACCACTGGGTTCTCAACATAGTGTCCCAGGGATACAAATTTTCTTTCCACACCCTTCCAACTCCTAAAGGGTTCCCAGATCTACCTCCAAACAAGTGGGCAGAGGCACAAAAGCAAGTCCTTTCCCTGCTCTCTATGGAGGGAGTAGGGCAAGTTCCTGCAGAACAGAAAGGCCAAGGTTTCTATTCCAGGCATTTTCTGGTACCAAGAAAAGAGGGCACCTCGTGCCCCATCCTCGATCTATCCATTCTGAACATTCCTGGTGATCCCAAAATTCAAAATGCTCAAGCTCCAGCAGCTGCTATCCATGCTCTCCAAGGATGCTTGGCTAGCCACCCTAGACCTAAAAGAGGCCCATCTACACATCCCAGTCAGGGATTCTTGCAGGAAATATCTATGTTTCAGGGCAGGATCTATGCACTTTTGTTTCTCTGCGCTTCCCTTTGGCTTGTCCACGGCTCCCAGAGTTTTCAGAAAATGCCTGGCTCCAGCCATTGCTTTTTGCAGACAAAGGAATATTCAAATATACTGCTACTTAGAAAACTGCCTGATTCAGGCAGACAGTCAGGAAAAGTTGTTACAGCACCTGACCTTTTGTAAAGAACCTACTGGCCTCCTTGGGGTATACTATAAATGAAAAGAAATCAAAACTAGTCCCCACACAAAAAACTCCTGGGAGCAAGCCTGAACACATCCTCCCAGATGGCATTCCTTATTCCAGAAAAACAAGCCTACCTGACAAGCTGCTTTGCCCAACTAGCCACCAGAACCCAGCTATCTGCAAGGAAAATACTGCAAGCTCTAGGGTTCATGGCATCCTGCATTCTACTCATTCTATATGCCAGACTGCATATGAGGAAACTACAATGGTACCTAAAAAGCCTTTGGTGTCAACACTCTCAGGACCTAGAAACTATCATATCTATAATACCTTGTCTAAGGAAAAGATTTTCTTTGGTGGACAGCAGCATACAACCACAACAAGAGTCTTCCCTTCTCACAACCCCACGCCGCCCAGACCCTAACCACAGATGCATCAGATTATGCCTGAGGTGCACACCTGGATGAAGGGTACATTCAGAGCCATTGGAGCCCAAATCAAATACATCTGCACATCAACCTAAAAGAGTTGCTAGCTGTTCAGCACGCTCTGACAGCTTTCAGACCCCTACTCTCCCCGGGGCCTCTAGTGATCAAAACAGACACCACCACAGTGATGTGGTATATCAACAAACGGGTCTCGGATGTTTGCTCAAATGAGCAAACATCTGAAACCCACACAGCCGGGCATAGTTGCACGAAAGTGCTTTTCACTGAAGAAGCACTTTCGCGTAAGTATGCCTGTTACCGAGGCCGTACTACAGTGCGGGTAAGGGAAAATTCCCTTTTCCTCACTGTAGTGCGGTCGTGGAGGGAGAATGTTAAAGTAGGGGGGTATGGGGGTGCAGGGGGGCAAAGCCTCCCTGCTAAAACGTTAATGCAGTGTTTTTTTTTTTTTTAACAAGCTTTAACGAAAGTGCTTTTTCGATAAAAGCGCTTTCATGTGTGTTCCCTTGTTATGGATTCGGACGTTTGTTCATTCGAACAGACGTCCTAGATCCCAACAAACAAGGAGGAACTCACTCTTATCCTCTCTGCAGGCTTGCCATGACCCTTTGGCACATGGCCTCAGCCATGCAAATACACCTGCTAGCACAATTCCTGCCAGGCTCCCAAAACTCACTGGCAGATAATTTAAGCAGAAACCTGCTAGACACACGAGTGGCAGGTAGACCACAGAACCTTCAACCTTGTAACCCAGAAATGGGACATCCCAAATGTGGACCGCTCTGCCTCCCACAGCAATTACCAGCTCATCATATTCTGCACCAGGGATCCTCACAGCAAGCAACACAATGGCCAGCAATTCCATTCCAAAAGCTTTAATGAGACATCAGCAGGATATAAAAATATCCAATGTTCCAAACCGGTTTCGGTACATCCTTTTTTTTTTTTGAATTATGTTCCACTGAAGAAGGATGTACCGAAACCGGTTTGGAACATTGGATATTTTTATATCCTGCTGATGTCTCATTAAAGCTTTTGGAATGGAATTGCTGGCCGTTGTGTTGTTTGATAGTTTGGTTGGCCGTGCAAGCTTTGCGTGAGAGGTTTGGTGTTTCCTTAACCTCACAGCAAGGCCTGGAAAGTGGATGCTGTATCCTTCCAATGGGTAAACCTCTCGATCTATGCATTTTCACCTCTACCTCTTAATTTCAAGGGTACTGCTCAAAATAAGGGAGGGAAAATCAAGGGCAATCTTGATTGCCCCAGACTGGCCACGCCAGCACTGGTACCCACTGCTATGTAGCCTGTCACCCCTGCCACCATGGCACCTACCTCAGATCCCATCACTCCTGACCCAGAAAAATGGAGACTTCATGCATCCACAATTGCAGACCCTGAACCTGGCAGGCTGGCTTATTCTCTGACCTCTCCTCCAGCTGCCAGCCTAAGCAAACAAGTCGTGGATGTTATACATGAGGCCAGATGCCCCAGCACTAGAAAATCCTATCCTGAAAAGTGGAAAAGGTATTGCACCTGAATCTAGGCTAAAGGAGCTGAAACAGCACAGTCCTTACCACTCGTCCTGGATTACCTAGCAGACCTTCTACATAGGGGCCTTTCTTTCTCTTCTATTAAAATTAATTTTTCTGCCATCTCTGCTCATTACAGCACAAAGCCACCTTTTTTCTCTCAACCTCTCATCAAACAGTTCCTAAGAGGGGCTAACAATTTAAGGCCATCCAGAAGCGCTCCTACACCAGCTTGGGACCTTAACTTTGTGTTGGAAAAACTCACACTACCCCTCTTTGAGCCTGCAGCTTCAGCAGAGTTAAAATTCCTGTCTTAGAAAACAACCTTGCTTCTGGCCATCACTTCAGCTAGAAGAGTTTCAGAGCTACAAGCTCTCATGGCTGCAGAGCCCTTCATAATTTTCCATGTTGACAGGGTCTCCCTCAGGACTAACCCAACTTTCATGCCTAAAGTGGTGTCCAGTGTGGCTCTCAACCAATCATTTCATTTGCCCCCCTTTTTCCCTAGCCCACAAAACAAGGGGGAAGGATTCTGCATTCTTTAGATGTGCACAGACAGTTCAGATTCTACCTGGATAGGACAAAATCTTTTAGGAAAACTGACCAATTGCTAGTCAGCTTTGCAGCAGGGGCAGAGGGCAAGGCCATATCCAAACAAACAATCTCCAAATGGATAGCACACTGTATCCATTTCTGCTACAAACACCACTGGAAGCCACCCTCTAAGGGGGTCAGAATGCATTCCACCAGGGCAGCCTCCACCTCTGCAGCTTTCTCAGACAGGTCCCTACCAGGGACATCATGGAGGCTGCAACATGGACTTATGTTCATACCTTCACCAAGCATTAACACCTGTCTATCTTCTCCAAATCCAGGGCAGGCTTTGCAACCGCATTTATGCAGGGCATCCTAGCCAGCCCCCAGTCTTCTTGACTGCCTCCACCCTTTTCTTCAGCTTTGGGAATCAACCCGAGTGTGATGACTGCAACAGTGAAACACAAAGAACATCGTACAGTTGTGTACACTTACCATAAATGTAGATGCCCGAGTGCATTCACTGATGTTCATAGTGTTTCACTGTTGCAGTCATTACACTTGGGTTATCCTGCTGGCAAGCTACCCGCAGTCAGCCTGAATTCCAAAGTCCTGGTCAGGCATCGGTTGCTGTCGCCTCTTCCCTGATGTCAGTGCGCCAGGGGTATAAAAGATGCAGCCGACACCATTTTCTTCAGACTTTCTTGCCGCGCGGTGCCCGAAGCAAAAGCAGTTTGCAAGTGCCGGTCGGCCAACTCCTGAGATTTTCGAAATTGAATTGCAGATCCAAAAGTCTTCAATAAAGCTAAGTATCCCATTGGGGAAACTTTTTTCTTGCTCCAGACTGATGTCAGTAAAAGTTAACAATTGTATTTCTTGTAGGAAGCAAATACCACATAAGAATTTTCATTCTTACTGTATTCCTTGCCTAGGCCCTGACCATGCCATTGCTAGTTGTCGGTTTTGTGCTAGATTTAACCAACACACGATTAAGCGTCGGTACGATTTTGCTTTTCATTATTTTGGCAGAAGGTTTAATTATATAATGCCATCGGAACAACCGACGACTGGAATTCATAAAAAACGCAAGGATAAAGACAAGGACAAGTATCCGAGGTCCAAAACCGACGACAAAGCCTCTTCTAGGCCAGTTGCCGGTGCTCAGTGAGGTGCTTTCGCAGCCCCTGACTCCCAGTACCTCAGAGCCACAGGCCGCCTCCGACTCCCACGTGGAGACAACTAGGTCTCTGGATATTAGAGGTATTGGCCCTTCAGGAATTAATCCCTCCGATGGGTTCGGAGCCGCTGAGCAGGCTTCGGCTTCTGAGGGTGTCTCTAGACCTACACAACTTTATATAAAGCCTACTTCAGTATCCAAGACAAAGTCTAAAACAGTTTTAAAGACAAGGAAACAAGTACAGCATTCTCCAGGACAGGCGTCTATGCCTAAGAAACAGATGCTCAAAATGGCCGAAGACCTAATTAATTTGATCAGTGGTTCCCATCTCCTTCCTGATAAGAGGCCTAGGCAAGACACTGAATATGATTCCTCTGATCAGGTTTCCTTTTCCTCTTATTCCTCTTCAGAACAGGGATGTTCTATTCCTCCCTATGAGGATTCTGATGCTGAAGATTCCATTCCTTCAGCTTCTCCTCCTGAGGACTACTCATTTGTGGAAATGCTGCATACCATGAGGGAGCATTTCCACTGGAGAACCAAGATTATTCCGATTCTAAGAAAAGGCGTAGAGACTTTCTTTTACTTCCTCAGCACAGACCTCTTGCAATTCCCCCTGTTCTAGACATAGTAGATGATGTATTTTCAGAGTCCAGCCTGTCTCCAGACTCTTTACCTCCTGTTCCTATTAAGCCGGACAGATACTACAGGGTTCCAGACTCCCATAAATTTCTTTATAAAAACCCTGCTGCTGACCCAGAAACTATTTCACAGGGTCCCAAAGGGGTCAAGGCTGCTACTGCTAAAAACCCTGTCCCCTCGGATAGAGATTCTAGGGCTCTGGACAGATGGGGGAAAAAGTTTACACTTCTGCTACATTGGCTGTAAGGGCTTTAAATTGTCAATTTCATATGCTCAAATATCAGCAATACTTAATGTCTTTGTTACAACAAAAATGTTGACAAATTCTGAATGCTCTGAGAACAAAGATTTGCAGGATTTATTGCATGCAGCTGAACAAGTGGGAAAACATACTTTGCAGTGTGGCTATGATTCACTGGAGGCCTCGTGCAGGGCTGCTGTCACAGGTTCTGTTATTAGAAGGCATGCTTGGTTAAAGGAACAGAATCTGCCTGATCATGTTAAAGCAAAATTATTGGATGCTCCATTACAGCATGATATTTTGTTTGGTGTTAAGCCAGAAGAGGTGTTGAAGAAAATGGAGGATAAAGCTAAATCTATGCAGACAGTAAATGATTTCTTACAGGTACAGCCAGCCAGATTTAGCAGGAACTGGCCCTCTAAGAATTGGTCCTTTCCAGTGTCAAACAGACCACAGAGGCAGATTCAGACGCCCTAGAGGCAAGCAACAGCCCCAGGGCTCATACATGCCCAAACAATGGGGTGCTTCTACCTCCAAAAGCGGAGAAGACAAATCACAGCCGTATAGAAAACAGTCCCAACGACTTCCCTCTGCCAATGCCAAGCACTTATTTTTTGACAGCAACCTTGGGGGGAAAGCTAGCACTTTTTTCACAAAACTGGCACAAGATCTCCCAGGACAAATGGGTCTTAAATATAGTCTCTCAGGGCTACAGTTTCCACTTTCACACCCTTCCAAAGGCAAAAGGTATGCCAGATCTGCCACACAATCAATGGGCAGAGGCACAAAAACAAGTTTCATCTCTCATGGACATGGGGGCTATTCAGCCAGTGCCACAACAAGAGCAGGGACAAGGATTTTACTCGAGACTTTTCTTAGTACCAAGAAAGGACAAAGCCTGGAGACCAATTCTGGACCTGTCTGTTCTAAATACTTTTCTGGAGTCCCAAAATTCAAAATGTTGACGCTAACAGCAGCTTCTGCCCATACTGGACAAGAAGGCTTGGCTTGTAACTTTGGACCTCAAAGAGGCATACCTGCATGTCCCAATCAGACAATCTTGCAGAAGATACCTCAGATTCATAGCTGGCTCAATGCACTGCCAATTCTCTGCACTGCCCTTTGGCTTATTTACTGCGCCCAGGGTCTTCACAAAATGCCTGGCACCAGTAATTGCATTTTGCAGACAGAGGAATTCAAATATATCCCTACTTGGACGACTGCCTTATTCAAGCAGAGACCAAAGATATTCTACTACAGCATCTGGCGTTTGTAAAAAGATTACTGATTTGCCTAGGGTACACAGTAAATGAAAAGAAATCATAGCTAGTACCTTCTCAAGAAATAATATTCCTGGGTGCAAGCTTAAATATAACTGCCCAGGTGGCTTATCTCATGCCAGACAAAAGCAACTGACTTCTTACTTCGAAAACATGGCAGCAAAGACCCAGTTATCTGCAAGAAAAATTCTGCAGGCTCTGGGCTACATGGCATCCTGCATTCTACTAATTCCATGTGCAAGTCTGCATATGAGGAAACTACAGTGGTATCTAAAAAGTGTTTGGACTCAACATTGCCACAGCCTGGAAACAGTAATTACTCTCATTCCCTGCCTGCAACCGGAGTTTCAGTGGTGGGCACAGGCCTGTCACCACAACAAGGGACAGCCATTCACTTTACCCACTGCCAGGCAAACACTAACAACAGATGCATCAAATTATGCCTGGGGGGCACACATGGCAGGAAAATGTATTCAGGGCACATGGCCCACAAGCCAAATGCATCTTCATATCAATCAAAAAGAGATGCTAGCTGTACAAAATGCCCTGACAGCCTTCAAGGACGTACTTCATCCAGGACAACTGCTGATAAAGACAGACAATACTACAGTCATGTGGAACATAAACAAGCAAGGGGGCACACATTCTTACCCCCTCTGCAGACAAGCCATGACTTTATGGAACACAGCTTTGACTAATCAAGTACACCTGCAAGCACAATTCCAGCCAGGAAAGACATACTTTGGCAGACGAACTAAGCAGAAACCTCATGGATCCTCATGAGTGGAAACTAGATCCACAGATCTTCAGCATAACAGGGAAATGGGGATGCCCAGACATAGATCTATTCGCCTCCCCTCACAACTGCCAGCTACAAAGATTCTGCACTTGGACTTATCACAAACAAGCATGGAAAGTGGATGCCCTTTCATTCAGCTGGAAAGCCCTTACAGTATATGCCTTCCTTCCTCTGCCTCTCCCCCCCCAAGGTACTCCTAAAGGTCAGGCAAGAGAAGCCAAAAATGATACTGATTGCCCCAGACTGGCCACGCCAGCACTGGTACCCAATTCTAAAGAGCTTGTCTCAAGGCCCAGCCTGGACATTACCTCTAATTCATCATTTGCTGACCCAACAGAACAATCAGATCCTACACAGCTAACTCAGAACCCTAAATCTGGCTGCATGGCGGATAATGTAACCATTCAGAACACATCTCTCTCTAAAGCAGTTATGGATGTTATTTTGGAGGCCAGGAGGCACAGCACCAGAAAATCTTATGCAGAAAAATGGAAGAGATTCTGTGCTTGGAACCAGGCGCAGGGAATTGACACGCTTGTACCAAATATTCCTCAGATTTTGCAATACCTAACTGAGATGCTGGACAAAGGCCTATCCTTCTCATCAATTAAGATCCATGCCTCTGCCATTTCAGCTCATTACAATACGGGCCCACCTATTTTTTTCTCATCCACTGCTAAGACAGTATCTCAGAGGGGCCAAAAACATAAGACCCCCAAGGAGAGCTCCAGTACATGCATGGGACCTCAATTTTGTCTTGGAAAAACTCACACTGCCTCCTTTTGAGCCAGCCAATATAGCGGAGGTAAAATACTTATGGAAAACAGCTCTTCTCCTAGCAATAACTTCAGCAAGAAGAGTCTCAGAGTTACAGGCACAAATGGCTGTGGAACCTTTTATTATTGTCCATCAGGACATGGTTTCTCTAAGGACAAACCCAACATTTATGCCTAAGGTGGTGTCCAGTGTCGCTCTTAACCAAATCATACATTTGCCTACCTTTTATCCAAACCCACAGAATATGGGGTAGAGACTTCTGCATTCTTTGGACATACACAGACAGCTGTGCTTTTACTTGGACAAACCAAAGCTTTCAGAAAGACTGAACAACTCTTAGTGGCATATGCTGCAGGTTCGCAAGGAAAAGCTATCTCTAAGCAGACTATTTCAAAATGGATAGGCCACTGCATTCGTTTCTGCTATTCACAACATGGCAAATCAGTACCTAAGGGCATTAGGCCATATTCAACCAGAGCAGCAGCCACTTCAGCAGCCTTCCTCAGAGGAGTACCAACCAAGGATATTTTGGAGGCTGCAACTTAGACTTCAGTGCACACTTTTACAAAGCGCTACTATTTACCTCTTTATTCTAAGTCCAGAGCAGGCTTCGCCACTGCAGTTCTGCAGGGCCTCATAGCCACTCCTAATTCTGTTTAGACCCAGCCTCCCAACCTCAGCTTTGGGATTCAACCCAAGTGTAATGACTGCAGCAGTGAAACACGATGAACATAGTACAGTTGTGTACCTACCATAAATGTAGATGTTAGAGTGTATTTACTGTTGCAGTCCAGGTTATCCTCCCTCCATCCCCCTTTTTTCATTGCTGGGACTTATCCGTACCTCTCTATTCTATACAACCTATGTGGTGTATTTGCTTGTAGATGAAGGTTATGTGCATGCTTTTTTATGATCATAATATTTTTAGCCTACCGTTTTGGGGGCACCTGACATCTGGGGCAAGAAAAACTGAAGAAAATGGCATCGGCTGCATCTTTTATACCCCTGGCACACTGACGTCAGGGAAGAGGTGACAGCAACCGATGCCGGACCAGGACTTTGGAATTCAGGCTGACTGCGGGTAGCCTGCCAGCAGGATAACCCAAGTGTAATGACTGCAACAGTGAATACACTCGGACATCTACATTTATGGTAGGTACACAACTGTACTTTGCAATCCTGTTTTCCCACCCTCCATCCCCCTTGTCTCGCTCCCCCCCCCCACTCTTCCTCACTCCTTACAGGGAAATTTTGGTATTTACTTTCTGCTGGTGGTATTCTTCCACCATAACCTAGCTCCTTATTTGGGAGCTGCTGACATTTAGGGCAAGAAAAACTGATATAATGGTGTCAGCTGCCTGATGTTATACCACTGACAACCTGACGTCAGTCCTGGAGCGACCGCAACCGATGCAGAAATACTAAGCCTCTGGTATTTGGGCCGACTGTGGGCTACCCTAGGCAGGATAACCCAAGTGTGATGACTGCAACAGTGAATACAGTCGAACATCTACCTTTATGGTAATTGTACACAACTGTACTTTCTGCATATAAGTGGCAGAAGTGAGGGTCTTTCACATAATAGGTTGGTCTCACTTTCCAGGTTAGACTGAAAAGTTTGATGATGATAGCCCTAATATTAACTCTCTAACACCAGTGTTTATAGTTTGGTGGCTCAAAATGTCATTAAATGTAAAACAGCCGACCTTGTATTTTCAACTGCCACACTGTTGAACGCATGCAACATCAGACCTAATAAAAATCGCAAAAAGAAAGCACATTCCTTTTACTATCTTTACACTAAAATCTCTCTAACACTAGCACCTAATTTGTCTAATTAATGGCAGTGTTACAGTAAGTTTTTTTAACTTAAGGTGTACGGTTAGGGGCAGTGTGTTAGGATGAGCATACATTGCTAAGGTGAGTTTGAATGTGGTGCAGTGTCCAAGGCAAAATAGCCTTAATTTGACATTTTGAGTGGCAGTTCACTTGTGAGATTGTCACATGAGAGGAGGCCTTCATGTTTTTTGATTAACTTATCTGATGTTAATCTTCATTCATTTTTGACTGTTGGGTCTCTGTTCCATCCTCAGAACTGACTCGGCCATTGTAACAAGCTCACACCAGCAAGAAACTCTCAAGCTAAGGCTATACCTACCCATAGTGCCTCTCTTTCCTTCTCCTTAGATCTTGTTTGCCATGTAGAGTTTCAGGACACATCAGGCCGTGCTCTCAAGCCAAGTGCTTTATTTTTTCTCAATATATTTTTTTCTACATATTTCTTCCTTTAATATTTCTTGGTGGTTTGATATTTTATTCCCTAATTAGTGACTATCTGTGTGTGAGTGCAGTTTTTACCAATTTTTTTACCTGTCTGGTATTTCCTAATTGCCATAGTTGGTGTAGACTCCTTTTTTCCCTCGTACCTCTGGTAACTCTCAAGTACCATTGCTGATATTTTTTTCCCCTTTTCTTTCTTCTTCTTACCCCTTCTGGGTATTTCTCTTGCTACCGTCGTTGGTACTTTAAAAAAAAAAAAAAAAATGTTCTTAACTTGCCTTGGTTTCACTGTATTGTGTGTGTGTGTGGGTGATGCACATGAATGTACTCTACCTTACAATGGCTGAGAAACAAAAAGGTACAACTGGTTTCAAGTATTGTGACAGATGTGGCAGAAAGATGCCCAACTCCTATGGGTATTTTTCCTGCATTTATTGATGTTCTTCGTGTTTCACTGTTGCAGTCATCACATTAGGGTTATCTGCTTGCAGTAGCCCTCAGTCAGCCTAATTATCAAAGTCCTGGGTCCTGCGTCGATTGCAGTCGCATCTTCAGTGACGTCAGGTAGTCAGGGGTATAAAGCATGCAGCCGATGCCATTACATCAGTCTTTCTTGCCGTGCAGTGCCCAAAGCAGAAGCAGCTCGCAAGTGCCGGTCAGCCGACTCCTGAAATTTTCGTTTTCGAGTTTCAAAACCAAAGTCTTCAACTAAAGCTAAGTACCTCGTTGGGGAAACCTTTTCTTGCTCTAAACCGATGTCCGTAAAAGTCAATAATTGTATTTTTTGTGGAAAGCAAAAACCTCAAAGATTTTCATTCGTACTGTATTCCTTGCCTAGGCCCTGACCACGACATACCTCGCTGTCAGTTTTGTGCCTTATTTAAGCAACGAACTATTCGTCATCGGTGTATTTACGCTTCTAAATATTTCGGTGCTCGGTTCAGTTATCCAGGTATATCTTCAGTAAGCCATCTGACTACCGACATTCTGAAAAAATGCAAAGATAAAGACAGCGACAGGCTGCCTAGGTTCAAAGCTGCCGATGACGCTTCTAAGCCAGTCACCAGTTCGCCGGCACTGTGAGGCGCTTTCGCAACCCCCTGATACCCGCTACTTCAGATTCACAGGCCTCTACTGAGACCCATTCAGAGTCCTGAATGCCGCGAGATGCTTCAACTGTGGAACCTGTGGATGTCTGTACCTTGGATGGGTCTGGAGCTGCTGTGCAGGCACCGGCTTCTGAGGGTGTGTTCAGGCCTACTGACTTGCATATTAAACCAACGCCATCTTCTTCAAGGCCTAAAACTCGAAGCATGCCTAGAAAACCGACACCCAGACCACATGGTCAGGCCTCTGTGCCTAAAAACAAATGGCTGAAGACCTTATTACTTTAATCAGGGGAAGCCAACCCTCCCCCCTCTGAGACCTAGGACTGAATTTGCTTAGGATACTTCTGACCTGGATTCTGAAATTTCTTTCCTCTGATGACGATTTACTCTTATCTACTTATGAGGATTCTGATGCAGAGGACTCTCTTCCCTCTGCCCCCCCTCTCCCCTCCCCCCACCAGAGGATTTCTCTTTTGGTGAGACCTTGCATACTCTGTTTGTTAGGGAGCATTTTCGTTGGGAAAGTCATGATTATTCTGATTCTAAAAAGAGGCTTAGGGAATTCTTACTCCTGTCCCAGCACTGACCTTTAGCTGTCCCTCCTGTACTAGACATTGTTGATGCCTTTTCGGAATCTAGTTTGACCCCTGACTCTTTACCTCCTGCTCACAGAAAACCTGATAGATATTACAGGGTTTCTGACTCTCACAAGTTCCTTTTTAAAAATCCTATTGCAGATCCTGAGACCATTTCACAGGGACCCAAGGACATTAAGGCTACTACTGCCAAAAAATCCTACCCCCTGTGATAGACACTCCAGGGTGATAGATGGGGTAAGAAGGTATACACTTCTGCAACCTTGGCCATTAGGGCCTTAAATTGCGTTTCATATGTTAAAAGTATCAGCATTATATTATTGGATTGCTTAAACAGAAAATGATGTTGATTCCTGATTGTGCTGAAAATAAGGATTTACAGGATTTAATGCATTCTGCTGAACGAGTTGGAAAACATTTTGCAATGTGGTTTTGATTCATTAGAGGCATCTTGCAGGGCTGCTGTCACTGGGTCTGTACTTAGAAGGCATGCTTGGCTTAAGGAGCAACCCTTGCCAGATCATGTTAAATCTAAATTGCTGGATGCTCCCTAAAATCAGGACCACTTGTTTGGCAACAAAGCAGAAGTTGTTCTTAAAAATATGGAGAAAAAAGCTAAATCTATGTAAATTGTTAAAGATTTCCTACAAGTACAGCCTCCAAGATTTAGTAGGCATTGGCCCTCTAAGAATTGGTCCTTTCCTGCCTCTTCCAGGCCTTCTCAGTCCAAACCCAGAACCAGCAGAGCACCCAGGCTTCAGTCCCAGGATACGCACAGGACTAAGCAGTGGGGGACTCCCACTTCCAAGTCAGGGAGTAGTAAGACTCCCCCCATGGTAAACTGTCTCAATTACTTAATTTTAAAACTTCCAAGCACTTCTCAACTGGCTGCTCCTTTAGGGGGAAAGATTGCTCTGCAGGCAAAAAACTGGGAACTCATTACCCAGGACAAAAATGGGTTTTAAATATAGATCTGAAGTAGGATATTCATTTGTCTGCAACCTGTGGGTTATGGATCCGATATCGGATCCGAACCGGCATGGTTTTCCAGCTATGGATCCAAGCTCTCAGCTCCTCCCCTCACCCATAATGCCCTGCTCTACCCTCATGACCTCAGATCTCGTTTGCCGCGCTGGTGACTGGATTTGGGTACATAGCTCTCAGCTAAGTGGATTTTATTACTTGTAAAAATCAGAGAATTTTTGGTTTTTTGAGTGATTCTGTGTGAAAGTTTAGGTTTCCCTTTCTGAAAAGTTTAATTTGAGTTTATTTTGAGTTATATTAAGTAATTTTATTCCTTCCCTCGCTGTTGCGTAGAGTGTGTGTGTAGGCCTGTGTGTCTTTTTGTTTTAAGTTACTTTTAGTAACTTTTAGTGGTTTATAGATTATGGCTGATCAGCCTAAATCTATTTTCTCTAAATGCTCCGAGTGTGGCCATAAGCTCTCACCGGCTGATGGCCACACTCGGTGTAAATGTCTCGGGGTTGAACACCTCACATCTGGTTGTTCCATTTGTGCAGGGTTCAACCCCAGGGCACTGAGGGAGCGGAGGTCCAAGCTGGTCTTGGCGGGTCTTTTACCGCCAGACTCTGCTCCGGCCTCCGCTCCTTCGGGGACTACTGTGGCTACAGTTGTTCCCCCTGTGGCACCCCCTCCTGCTCCTGGGACTCAACCTCCCGCTTCTGGAGAGGAGAGGGATGCTACCAAAAAGGACCGGAGGGAGAAGCACCAAGCGGCGGGCCGAGACCTCTGTTTCGCCCCCAGCCAAGCGGCTTCTCCCGGCTCCGTTTCGTTCGGTCTCCTCCTTCGGCTCCGTCCCCTGTGTGCTTTTCACGGGTCCTGAGGAGGAGGAGACCCGATCTCCACGAGGCTATCGAGGAGGCACTCCAGGCCTACCTCGGTAGCCTCGCCGAGATCTACCCATAGCCTTTCGATGCTGATCTGGACCGGATGATGAGAAGGTTCATCCAGGCCCAGATGCAGATGGAGTGTTTGCCTCCCTCGGGAGCTCAACACCTTTTAAGCCTATTGCTCCTTCTCCGACCCGCTATCCGGGTTCGGAGCAGCTGGAGCCGAGCAGCTTCGGAGCCGATAGTACTTGGTACTTCGGATCCGACCCTGCCCTCGCGGACCCGACCTCGGAGCCTGGATCCGAGCCGGATCCGGGGATCAGTGCTCCCGGCGCCGTCTGTGTCGGAGCGCACTGTCCCTTCGGATCCGAGCGCTTCGCCGGCTCCGATCCACTCTTCGGATCCGAGGGGGAGCCGATTGTCGGATCCTTTGGTCGAGGTCGGCTCCCCTTCGGCTTTTGATGTAGTGGAGAGGGCTCTGTTCAGGGTCTCCGGACCCCGGCACTTGTTCGCTCCGTCCGCTCCCTCTGCACTGGGCCAGGCTTCCACCATCCGCCCCTGGGACAGCCCGCTTCTGTGCCCAAGTTGCTCCTATGGAGCAAATTGCTGCTGCGAGGACTCCTCTGACAGCCCCCAGAGGAGGCCCCAAGCATACGCAAAGGAGGCACATTGACTCCCAGTCTCTCACAGAAGACACGGACTTGGAGGAAGGGAAGGCTCCCCACGGTCACCCCGAGGATGTCTCCTTTGGAGACATCATGGAAATGCTCCGTATAAGGGGTGGTCTGCCCCCAAGTCTTCCTCGGACGAGTCCGTGTTCTTGGAGGCATTTGAACGGGCCCGTCTACCTCTTGGGTGTCCCCTGCCGACCCCTGGTGGACCTTATTACCACCAGGGCGTGGAAGGAACCGGACACCGTGGAGCCAATTCCCAAAAGACCGGATAGGATCCTTAGTCCGCCATCCGACCGACCCATTGGAGTAAGGGGCCTCCGGTAGATGCCATGTTGACGGGCGGCCACAAAGAGGGAACTGGCTCAGGAGAGTCCTCAGTCCACCCACCGAGCAAGGAGTCTCGATGATGGACCGCTTGGGGAAGCGGATGTTCAGTTCGGCGACCTTCTCAGTAAGGGCGCTGAACTATTTGGCACATGTTATTCGGATGCAGCGAGATCTTATTAAGGAATACGCTGCATCCCCTGAGTCCATTTCAGAGGAGGACAGAGTTCTGCACTCCACCCATGGCCACTCTTAGGTCAGTTACAAATACTTCTATGCGGCTACTCTCCCATGCAACGGAGGGCCGCTAGAGCTGCGGGACAGGACTGGTCACTAGACGCCAGGCCTGGCTCCGCCACTGCATTTTTCTGAGCCCTTCAAGGCGTCTTAACGCCTTTGATGGTTCTGCTCTGTTTGGCAAGACCGTTCACGACGTTGACCCAGAGCGAAAAGGACGGAAGACGCTGTCTGCCGTCGAATCCGCTTCTCTGCACCCCAGAGGCCCTATTCTAGGAACCAAAAGGGTCAGAAGAAGATGTGGTTCCGAAGTCGCAGCAGTCCCAGCCTGCTCGGACAACCAGTCCTTCCGTGGCAGAGGAGGACAGGGAGGACGCCGCCCTAGAGGCAGAGGGGCTCCCAGAAACTTCGGGTCCAGGGAACCTTTCTCTGAACGGCCCGCGCAGCAACCCTGAGGGTTGCCCGACTGCTCTACTCTGGAGGCAGTCGGGGACGTTGGGCACCTAGCGGCATGGGAGTCCATAACATCGGACCGCTGGGTTCTCCAAATCATATCCAGGGATATCGCATTCCTTTCCTTCACCTTCCAAAGTTGAAGTCCCTCCCAGACGCCCCACCTGGTCAACGGGAGGCCGCTTTGGCAGAAATTGGCCATCTGCTAAAGAAAAGAGCCATCCAGCCCGCTCCCCAGACCAGATCGGATCAGGGTTCTACTCCAGATTCTTTTAGTGCCAAAAAGACGGGGAACTAAGACCAATCCTAGACCTCTCTCTCTTGAATCTGGCAGTCCCCAAAGAAAAATTCAATGGTCACTCTGCAATCTATTCTCCCCTTCTGGGAGAAAATCACTGGATGTGCTCGATAGATCTCAAGGACGCCAGACTACCACATCCTGATGGACAGGCGCTCCAGGAGGTTTCTCCGCTTCGGCTGGGAGCCAGTCACTACCAGTTCGGGTCCTTCCCTTTGGTCTCACCACAGCCCCAGGGTCCTTACCAAAGTACTAGCAGTTGTAGCGGCCCACCTGCGGCTTCCGTGGGTGCACGTCTTCCCCTACCTGCACGACTGGCTTCTTACCCCAACAAGGCATCTACTTCTCTTGGCGAGACTCCTTTCTCCATCTTGCTCCCTTTCTGGGCATCACAATAAATACAAAAGTCCAACCTGGCCCACACAGCTCTTAGATTTTATAGGGGCCAGGCTAGACACAAGGAGTTTACGAGCCTTCCTCACTGCGGACAGAGTACTAAATCTGCAGCTCCAGGTGCGGGCCATTCTCCATTCAAGTTCTGTTCCAGCGGAGTTGGTCCTGAGGGGTCTAGGGTCCATGGCTTCGCTATAGCACTTCTTCCTCTTGCCAGGCTCAATATGCGCATTCTACAGTGGACGCTCTTAGTACAGTGGTCATACCTTGCTCTCCCATGCATCATCCCATAGCGATCAGCAAGGCTTGCAAGCGGTCCCTCTTGTGGTGGCTCCACTCCCGGATCTCCACAAAGGCCGCCCATTTGTGCTTCTCCCCTCTCGCCACAGTGACCACGGACGCCTCCCGCCTTGGGTGGGGGCACTTTGGGCCGGACAGTCCAAGGCACGTGGAACGATTCAGAGACCTTACTGCATATCAATGTTCTAGAGATGAGAGCAGTGCTCTTAGCGTTGCTAGCACTTCAGGACTTTCTTCCCTTGGGAACAATTGCGATTCAATCGACAACATGTCTGTTGTCTGGTACATCAACAAGCAAGGGGGAACAAGGTCTTACCCTCTTTGTCAAGAGGCCATGAGAGTTTGGGAATGGGCAATCTCCACCAATCGCTTTCTAATAGCAACGCACATTCGGTCGGTCCAACATCCTAGCGGACAAGCTCAGTCGCACCATTCTGACCCCTTACGAGTGGTCTCTCAATTGTCAAGTAGCGGAACGCATATTCGCACGGTGGGGAACCCTTCATGCGATCTTTTGCTTCTCCCTCAAACACCAAGTGCGACAGTTTTTTCGCTCTAATACCTCCTCCCGGAGGTACCCCAAGAGACGCTCTGGTGCATGCTTGGCCACCCGGTCTTCTGTATGCCTATCCACCCTTGCCTCTGATGCTGCAAGTTCTTCAGAAAGCCTCTCGGGTGGGTTGCAGAATGATTCTCATTGCTCCATTCTGGCCTCGACAGATCTGGTTCCCCTTCCTAAGGTCTCACTCGGTGAATCCTCCTTGGATTCTAGATCCCATCCCGGATCTGATATCCCATCCATCCTGCATTCCTCCTCTGAACCTGGACAACCTGAAGCTGACCGCTTGGCTGCTCCAGTTCCACTCTTGATAAGGACTCCCCGTATTTCTTCACCTGTAAAGGCTATTTTGGTGGCGGCTCATAAACCATCCACTAGAAAGGTTTACCGAAGCAAATGGAAACGTTTCTCTGTGTGGGCGGAGCGGCAAGGCCTGAATCCCTTCACGGTTCCTCTCCCTTTAGTGCTTGACTTTCTAACCACTCTCTTTAACGATGGTGCCAGCAGTTCCACAGTCAAAGTTCAACTGGCGGCAATTTCTCACTATCACATTGGCCATGACTCTAATCCTCTTATGTCAGCCAAATTGTGTAAAATATTTCTTAAAGGTACTTTTCTTCTCAGGCCCCCTATAAAACAAGCAGTTCCTCCTTGGGACCTTTCTTTGGTCCTACAGGCCTTGACCGCCCCCCCTTTCGAGCCAGCGGCTACGGTGGATCTCAAATTCTTGTCCTACAAGACAGCCTTTTGGTAGCCATTACATCAGCCAAGAGAGTTTCTGAACTTCAAGCTTTATCAGCTAAACCTCCTTACTTGGTATTTCATCCGGACGTGTCTCCCTCAGGACCAACCCGTCCTTTCTTCCTAAAATCGCTTCTGAAGCAAACATCAATCAATCCATTAACCTCCCTGTTTTCTTCCTAAATATGAAAACAAAGGTGAATATAAGCTACATTCACTAGATGTTCACAGGCAACTTAGATTTTATCTGAACAGGACAGCTGGTCATAGGCAATCCGACCAGCTGTTTATTTCCTTTGCAAAATTCAATTTGGGCAAGCCAATCTCTAAAGTTTCTCTGTCCCGCTGGATTTCACAGTGCATTTTATTGGCTTATCAAGCTTCAGGAAGGCCCGCACCGGAGGGTGTTCATGCCCATTCAACCCGGTCAGTATCTACCTCGGCAGCCTTCAAGGCTAGGATTCCTCTAGATGATATTTGTGCAGCAGCCACGGGCTTCATCTCATACGCTTATTTCCCACTATAAGTTGGATCTTGCATCTAGGGGTAGAGCATCCTTTGGCTCCGGTGCTCCGGAATATCCTTCCATGATGGCCCAAGATTCAGGTAGCTGGGGACTCTGTCCCACAGGTTGCAGACAAATGAATATCCTACTTCAGATTTAGAAGTTATGTACTCACCATAACGTTCCATCTGAGTAGGTGTATTCATTTGTCTGCAACCATCCCGCCCTCCTATCCCCCTGGCCTTTCAGTTTCCTGCATATTCTTTGTTACCCTTTTTAGGGTATTGTTGCTTTGGCAAACTCGATCTGAGGTCATGAGGGTAGAGCAGGGCATTATGGGTGAGGGGAGGAGCTGAGAGCTTGGATCCATAGCTGGAAAACCATGCCGGTTCGGATCCGATATCGGATCCATAACCCACAGGTTGCAGACAAATGAATACACCTACTCAGATGGAACGTTATGGTGAGTACATAACTTCTAATTTCCCAAGGATACAGATGTCACTTCCACATGATGTTCTTCTTGTTTCACTGTTGCAGTCATTACATTTGGGTAATCTGCTGGCAGCGTGCCCTCAGTCGGCCTGATTAACAAAATCTTGGGTCCTGGGTCGGTTGCTGTCCCTTCTTCCATGACGTCAGGTCGTCAGGGGTATAAAACATGCAGCCGACGTCATTTTCATCAGTCTTTCTTGCCGCGCAGTGCCCGAAGCAGAAGCAGTTTTCAAGTTCTGTTCGGCCAACTCCTGAAATTTTAGTTTTCGAGTTTCAGAACAGAAGTCTTCAACCTAAAGCTAAGTACCCCATTGGGGTTCTTGCTCCTTACCGATGTCAGTAAAAGTTAATAATTGTATTACTTGTGGGAAGCAAATACCTCATAAGGATTTTCATTTGTACTGTATTTCTTGCCTAGGCCCTGAACACAACATGCCTTGCTGTCAGTTTTGTGCTAAATTTAATCAATGCACTATTAAGCGTCTGTATATTTTTACATCAAAATATTTTGGCTCAAGATTTAACTATCCAGCAATGTCGTCAGTTAGCAATCCGACTACCGGAATACCTAAAAAAAACCAAAACCCCGACGACGAAGCTTCTCCTAAGCCAGTCGCCGGTTCGCCAGTACTCGGTCAGGCACTTTCGCAGCCTCTGATACCCGCTACTTTTGATACGCAGGCCTCTACTGAGACCCATCAGAGTCCGGTATGCCACGAGGCACTTTTAAGTATTGAACCCGCGGAAGTCTCTACCTTACATGGGTCCGGAGCCGCTGAGCAGGCACTGGCTTCTGACTGTATTTTCAGGCCTAAAGATTTATATATTAGACTGACGCCATCTTCAAAACTAAAGCCAAAATCAACTTCTAGGTATAAAAAACTGACACTTGGGTCACGTGCACAGGCCCCTATGCCTAAAAAACAAATGATCAAAATGGCTGAGGATTTAATTACCTTGATCAGGTGTACCCATCCCCCTCCTGCTAAGAGGCCTAGGCAAGGCACTGACTATGAATCATCAGATCAGGTTTCTATTTCGTCTGATTCCTCTTCTGATCAGGAATTATCTATTCCTCTTATGAGGACTCTGATGCAGAATATTCCATCCCTTCTGCTTCTCCTCCTGAGGATTTTTTCTTTTGGAGAAACTTTGCATACATTAAGGGAACACTTTCACTGGGAGAGTCAGGATTTCTCAGACTCTAAAAAGAGGCTTAGAGATTTCCTTCTTCTTCCTCAGCATAGGCCTTTGGCTATACCCTCCTGTTCTAGACATTGTTGATGATGATTTCTCAGAATCCAGCATGGCTCTTGATTCCCTGCCTTCGACTAGTAAGCCAGACAAATATTACAGGGTTCCTGACTCCCACAAACTCCTCTTTTAAAAACCCTACTGCTGACCCTGAAACCATTTCTCAGGGTCCCAAGGGCGTTAAGGCTTCTACTGCTAAAAATCCTACCTCTTCTGATAGAGACTCCAGGGCGCTGGATGGATTGGGTAAGAAGGTTTACACGTCTGTAACCTTGGCAATCAGGGCTTTAAACTGTCAATTTCATATGCTTAAATATCAGCAGCATGTCATGGGCTTACTTAAACAGAAATTTATGTTGATTTCTCACTGTGGAAAATAGAGTTGTAGGATTTATTGCATTCAGCTGAGCAAGTTGGAAAGCATACTTTGCAATGTGGTTTTGATTCCTTGGAGGCCTCTTGCAGGGCCGGTGTAACTGGATCTGTGATAAGAAGGCATGCTTGGCTCAAGGAGCAAAATCTGCCTGATCATGTTAAAGCAAAATTGTTGGATGCTCCTTTACAACAGGACAGTCTGTTTGGTAATAAGGCAGAAGAAGTTTTGAAAAAGATGGAAGGTAAAGCTAAATCTATGCAAACTGTAAAAGATTTCCTACAAGTGCAGCCACCCTGGTTCAGTAGGCACTAGCCTACTAAGAATTGGTCCTTTCCAGTACCCACCAGAGCCTCTCAGGTCAAACCCAGACATTCCAAAGGCTCCAGGTTTCAGTCACAAGGAATTTATAGAACAAAACAATGGGGTGCCTCCACCTCCAAATCTGGAAGTAACAAGGCACCTTCCTACGGTAAACAGTCTCAATGACTTTCCACTGCAATCACCAAGCACTTATCTTTTGGCCGCCCCTTTGGGGGGGAAACTGGCACTTCATGCATGAAACTGGCAACTAATTACCCAGGACAAGCGGGTTTTAAATATATTATCCCAGGGATACAGATTTCATTTCCACACGCTGCCAATCCCAAACGGATGGCCAGATATGACTCCAACTCTGTGGGCAGAGGCCCAGAAACAAGTTATGTCCCCCATGAATATGGGGGCTATTCAACCAGTTCCAGAAAAGGGACAATGTTTTTAATCAAGGCTTTTCCCGCTACCTGGGAAAGATAAATCATGGCGTCCAATTCTGGACTTATCCATTCTAAATGCATTCCTGGACATTCCAAAATTCAAGATGCTTACTCTACAACAGTTGCTGCCTATGCTAGGCAAGGATGCCTGGTTGGTAACTCTAGACTTAAACTTACCTGTATATCCCAATCAGGGAATCTTGCAGAAGATAACTCCGCTTCAAAGCAGGCTATTTGCATTACCAGATGTTCATCATGTTACCCTGCTGCAGTCATCACACTTGGGTTATCCTGCCGTCAGGCAGTCTCGCAGTCGGCCCGAATTCCAAAGTCTTGGTCCGGCGTCGGTTGCTATCGCTTCTTCCCTGACGTCAGTGCGCCAGGGGGTATATAAGAGGCATCCAACGCCATTTTCTCCAGTCTTTCTTGCCGCGCGCTGCCCGAAGCTGAAGCAGTTTGCAAGTGCCGATCGGCCGACTCCTGAGATTTTCGATTTTGAATTTCAGTCCGAAGTCTTCAATAAAGCTAAGTACCCCGTTGGGGAACATTTTCTTGCCTCAGTCCGATGTCAGAAAAAGTTAACAATTACATTTCTTGTGGGAAGCAAATACCTCATAAGGACTTCCATTCCTGTTGTATTCCTTGCTTAGGCCCAGACCACGATGTCACAGGTTGTCGGTTTTGCGCTAGGTTTAATAAACGCACTATCAAACGCTGTTTTGACTTCGCACAGCATTATTTTGGTAGGAAATTTAATTATATCATGCCATCGGAGCAGCCGACGACCGCAATTCATAAAAAACACAAGGATAAGGACAGGCAGCCTAGGAATAAGCCACACCCCGAGGCCTCAGCTGGGCTTGTCGACGGTTCTCTGGTTTTCAGTGAGGTGCCTACGCAGCCCCTGACGACCGCAGAGCTGGAACCCCAGACAGCTGCCTACTCCCAAGCAGAGTCTATTAGGCCGACGCAGCCATTTACCGACATCGGTGCAGAGGAAACACCTTCGGTTGCAGAAGGTGTCTTCAGACAGACTACACTCACCATTAAATCTTATGCTAAGCTTAAAACTCCTTTAAAGCCTAAGAAAACTGTTCTTCAGTCTACAGGTCAAGGCCCCATGCCCAAGAAACAGATGCTTAAGATGGCTGAAGATTTAATTACCCTTATCAGGGGTTCCCATCCCCCTCCTGATAAAAGACCAAGACGAGGAGGATTATGCATCCTCTGACCAGGTTTCTCTCTCCTCAGACTTTTCTGTGGAACAGGATTACACTTTTCCACCTTGAGGATTCTGATGCTGAAGACTCTATTCCCTCAGCATCTCCCCCTGAAGACTACTCCTTTGGGGAAACATTACATACCATGAGGGAACATTTCCACTGGGAAGGCCAGGATTACTCAGATTCTAAGAAAAGGCTCAGAGAGTTCCTTTTATTACCCCAGCGCAGACCTCTTGCTATCTCTCTTGTTTAGATATTGTGGATGATGTCTACTTGGAGTCTAGTTTAAATCCAGACTCTCTACCTCCTGCTCCAGCCAAACCAGACAGATACTACAGAGTACCTGACTCACACAAATTCCTTTATAAAAGCCCTATAGCTGACCCAGAAACCATACCAGGGTCCTAAGGGAGCAAAAGCTTCTATGGCTAAAAATCCTGTGCCCTCTGAAAGAGATTCCAGAGCCCTAGATAGATGGGGAAAGAAAATATACACCTGCAACTCTGGCTATGAGAGCATTAAATTGCCAGTTTCACATGTTGAAATATCAACAGTTCCTGATGTCTCAGTTAAAACAAAAAATGAGCACACATTCAGAACAGCCTGAATTCAAGGAAATGCAGGATCTGTTGCATGCAGCTGAACAGGTGGGCAAGCATACTTTACAATGCGGATTTGATTCATTGGAAGCATCCTGTAGAGCAGCTGCTACTGGCTTTGTCATTCGTAGACATGCTTGGTTAAAAGAACAAACCCTCCCTGGCCATGTTAAAGCAAAACTATTAGATGCACTTTTACAACAAGATGTATTGTTTGGTGTCAAAGCAGAAGAGGTTTTAAAGAAAATGGAGGATAAGGCTAAATCTATGCAAACAGTCAAGGATTTCTTGCAGGTACAACCCCGTCGCTTCAGCAGAAATTGGCCAACAAAAATTGGTCCTTTACAGCTTCAGACAGATCACAGAGGGGCAAATACAGATGCCCTAGGGGCAGAGGTCAGTCACAGGGCCCTTACAAACCTCGCCAATGGGGATGTTCATCGTGTTACCAAGCATGCCTACGTATAACAGACCCAGTGACAGCTGCTCTGCAGGAGGCCTCCAAAGAATCAAACCCACATTGTAAGGTATGTTTGCCCACCTGCTCAGTGGCGTGCAGCAGATCCTGTACTTCTTTCAATTCAGATTAATGAGTGAGAGTGGTTATTCTTTGCTTTAACTGAGAGATTAGGAATTGTTGATACTTAAGCATGTGAAATTGACAATTCAGTGCCCTCATAGCCAGTGTGGCTGAGGTGTAAACCTTTTTCCCCCACCTGTCTAGTGCTCTGGAATCTCTCTCAGAAGATACTGGGTTTTTAGCCATAGAAGCCTTAGCCCCCTTGGGACCCTGGGAGATAGTCTCTGGGGTCAGCTGTACGGCTTTTGTAAAGAAATTTGTGGGAATCAGGTACTCTACAGTATCTGTCAGGCTTAGCCGGAGTGGGAGGTAGAGAGTCTGGGTTCAAACTGGATTCTAAATAGACATCATCCACAATGTCCAAAACTGGTGGGATGGCAAGTGGTCTGTGTTGGGGGAGTAAAAGAAACTCTCTGAGCCTTTTCTTTGAGTCAGAGTAGTCCTGACCTTCCCAGTGAAAATGTTCCCTCATAATGTGTAAAGTTTCCCCAAAGGAGTAATCTTCAGGAGGAGAAGCTGAGGGAATAGAGTCCCCAGCATCACAATCTTCATAAGGAGAGAAGGAGTAATCTTGGTCCTCAGAGGAGTCTGAAGAAATGGACACTTGTTCAGAGGATGCATAATCTTCCTCTTGTCTAGGCCTTTTGTCAGGAAGGGGCTGGGAACCCCTGATTAAAGAAATCAAATCTTCAGCCATTTTGAGCATCTGTTTCTTAGGCATGGCGCCTTGAAAAGGGGACTGAAGTGCAGTCCTTTTAGATTTAATAGGAGTCTTTGACTTAGAAAATGTTTTAATGGTGAGTCGTCGGTCTGAAAACGCCTTCAGAAACCGATGGCGTTTCGGTAGCACCGACGTCTTTTGTAGCAATGTCGTCAGAAGGGCCTGAACTAAATGGTTGCATAGGCCTGGTGCATTCCACCAAAAGCTTTATAGAAGACTTTGGTCTGAAATTCGAAAATCTCAGGAGTCGGCCGACCGGCACTTGCGAACTGCTTCTGCTTCGGGCACCGCACGGCAAGAAAGACTGAAGAAAATGGCGTCGGTTGCATTATATATTGCCCCTGGCGCACTGACGTCAGGGAAGAGGCGACAACAACCCACGCCGGACCAAGACTTTGGAATTCAGGCCGACTGCGGGACCGCCTGACGACAGGATAACCCAAGTGTGATGACTGCAGCAGGGTGAACACTCGAACATCTACATTTATGGTAGGTACAAAACTGTACTTTCTGCTACCCAGAAAGGAGGAGAAGACAGGCCCCAAGCTAGCAGAAGGCAGACACAATGACTCTATCCTCAAACTACCAAGCAAATCTCTCCTGGCAACACCCTTGGGAGGAAAACTAGCATTTTTTGCAGACAACTGGCACATCATCACAAAAGACAAATGGGTTCTAAACATTGTCTCTCAAGGATACAGATTCCACTTTCTTACCTTATCAAGGATCAAAGGAATGCCAAACCTGCCACCAAATCAATGGGCAGAGGCACAAAAACAAATTACAGCCCTCATGAACATGAGCCATTCAACAGGTACCTATACAGGAGCAAGGGCAAGGATTTTGCTCAAGACTCTTCCTAGTTCCAAGAAAGGACAAAGCATGGAGACCCAATGTTCATCGTGCATACAGCTGCAGTCATCACACTTGGGTTATCCTGCCATCAGGCGGGTCCTCGGTCGGCCGAATTCCAAAGTCTAGGTCTGGCGTCGGTTGTCGTCGCTTCTTCCCTGACGTCAGTGCGACAGGGGTATAAAAGAGACAGCCGACGCCGCTTTCTCCAGTCTTTCTTGCCGCACGGTGCCCGAAGCAGAAGCAGTTCGCAAGTGCCGGTCGGCCAGCTCCTGAGATTTACGAAAAGTATTTCAGCCGAATTCTTCTGTAAAGCTAAGTACCCCGTTGGGGAAACTTTTCTTGCCTCAGACCGATGTCAGACAAAGTTAATAATTGCATTTCTTGTGGGAAGCAAATACCGCATAAGGATTTTCACTCTTACTGTATACCTTGCTTAGGGCCAGACCACGACGTCTCGGCCTGCCGTTTTTGTGCTAGGTTTAACAAGCGCACTATTAGGCACCGGGCGGAGTTCACCCTTCATTATTTTGGCAAAAAATTTAATTATATCATGTCGTTGGATTTACCGACGCCAGTTTTAGGCAAAAAACGCAAGGATAATGACAGACATCCGAGGCCTGCACTGAGTACTGAGATCACACTAAGGCCGACTGCCGGTTCTCAGCAAGGCGCCTACGCAGCCCCTGACTACCGATGAAACTATTTTACCGGTGACTTCAGTACCCGAGGTCGCAGGTTCCTCGGTCTCCATTCCCACTGCAGATACTTACACCACTCTTGGTGGAGAAACGGAAAGTTTAACAAGGCCTGCCATTTCTGAAGGCGTTTTCAGGCCTACCACCTTCTGTATTAAATTGTTCACTAAATCTAAAGCTCCAATGAAAATTAAAAAACAGGGTCCTCAGACCCCCACTTTAGGCCCCATGCCTATAAAACAGATGCTTAAAATGGCTGAGGATTTGATTACACTCATTAGGGGTTCTCAACCCCCCTCAGACAAAAGACCCAGGTTGGAGGTAGACTACCCTTCCTCAGACCAGGCTTCTATTACCTCAGACATTTCTGAGGACCAGGATTACGCCTATTCCCTATTTGAAGACTCTGATGCTGAGGAGTCTATTCCCCTCGGTCTCCCCCCCCTGAGGACTACTGTTTTGGGGAAACCCTACATACATTGAGAGAGCACTTCCACTGGGAAGGCCAAGATTACTCAGATTCCAAGAAAAGGCTCAGGGATTTTCTGCTGCTTCCTCAGCATAGGCCCCTGGCTATTTCTCCTGTCTTAGATATTTTGGATGATGTGTACGCAGAAGCCAGTCTTAATCCAGGCTCTTTACCTCCTGCCCCTGTTAAACCAGACAGATATTACCGGGTTCCTGATTCTCACCAGTTCCTTTATAAAAGCCCTACTGCTGACCCAGAGACTATTTCTCAGGGTCCCAAGGGGATTAAGGCCTCTACTGCTAAAAACCCTTTACCTTCAGAGAGAGATTCCAGAGCATTAGAAAGGTGGGGGTAAAGGTGTATACATCAGCCACTTTAACCATGAGGGCATTAAACTGTCAATTTCATATGTTAAAGTACCAGCAGTTCTTGCTATCTCAACTGAAAAGTAAAATGACGCAAACAGAACAACCAGATTTGAAAGAGTTGCAGGATTTGTTGCATGGAGCAGAACAAGTGGGGAAACATACCTTACAGTGTGGTTTTGATGCTTTAGAGGCCTCATGTAGAGCTGCTGTCACGGGGTCTGTCATACGTAGACACGCTTGGCTCAAAGAGCAAACCTTACCAGATCATGTCAAAGCAAAGTTATTAGATACATCACTACAAAAAGATGCATTGTTCGGTGTTAAAGCTGAGGAGGTATTAAAGAAAATGGAGGAAAAAGCAAAATATATGCAAACAGTTAAAGATTTCTTGCAGGTGCAGCCTCCACGCTTCAGCAGAAACTGGCCTTCAAAAAATTGGTCCTTTCCAGCTACGGACAGGCCCCAAAGGGGTAGATACAGACGCCCAAGGAGTAGAGAACAATCTCAAGGATCTTACAGAGCTAGGCAGTGGCAAGCACCAGCCCCAAGAGGTGGAGAAGATAGACCACAGTCATTTAGAAAACAGACGCAATGACTTTTCCCCTATGCCTGCCAAACAAAGCTATAATGGCAGCACCTTTGGGCGAAAACTGGCCGTATTTTCAAAAAACTGCCACATTGTTATAAAGGACAAATGGATTCTGGATATTATAGACAGAGGCTAATAGGTTCCACTTTCTCACCCTTCCAAAAATGAGAGGCATGCCAAACCTGCCACAAAATCAAGGGTCAGAGGCACAAAAACAAATTTCCGCTCTCATGGATATGAAAGCAATTCAAGAGGTACCCGCAAAAGAACAAGGTCAAGATTTTTATTCAAGACTATTTCTGGTACCAAGGAAGGACAAAGATTGGAGACCCATCTTAGACCTATCTATTCTAAACACATATCTAGAGGTACCAAAATTCAAGATGCTCACATTACAGCAGCTTCTTCCCATGCTGGGCAAGGAGTCTTGGTTGGTAACGTTGGACCTCAAGGAGGCATACCTGCATGTCCCTATCAGACAAGATTGCAGAAGATACCTCAGATTTCTTGCAGGTTCGACCCATTATCAATTCTCTGCATTGCCCTTTGGCTTATCTGCTGCGCCCAGAGTGTTTACGAAATGCCTGGCATCAGTAATTGCTTTCTGCAGACAACGGGGAATACAAATCTACCCATATCTGGATGACTGCCTGATCCAAGCGGACAGCAAGGACATTCTATTGCAGCATCTGGCGTTTGTAATAAAACTGTTAAACTGCCTGGGGTACGCAGTGAACAAAAAGAAATCAAAACTAATACCCTCTCAACAGATAATTTTCCTGGGTGCCAGCTTAAATACAATGGCCCAGATGGCTTACCTCATGGCAGACAAACAAGGGCAACTGTCTCAATACTTCAGCAAAATGGCAACTTTAACCAGGCTAACTGCAAGGAAAATCCTGCAGGCTCTGAGGTTCATGGCATCTTGCATCCTACTAATACCATTTGCCAAGCTGCATATGAGGAAACTACAATGGTACCTAAAAAACTTATAGTCTCAGCACAGCCACAGCTTGGAAACAATTTTACCACTCATTCCATGCCTTCAAAAGGATTTTTTATGGTGGGCTCAAGCATGCCAAAGAAACACGGGTCTCCCTTTCTGTATACCACAAGCAAGTCAAATCATCACAACAGATGCCTCAGACTACGCCTGGGGAGCACACATGGCAGATCAGTGCATCCAGGGAAAATGGTCCCAAAAACAGATGCACCTACACTTCAACCAAAAGAAGATGCTAGCTGTGCAAAATGCTCTTATGACCTTCAAGGACCTACTGCATTCGGGCCAGCTATTAATAAGGACAGACAACACCACAGTCATGTGGTATATAAACAAACAGGGAGGGACGCATTCATACCCCCTGTGCAGGCAAGCTATGACTCTGTGGAACACAGCATTGGAATTACAAGTTCAACTACAGGGACAATTCCTGCCAGGGAAGGAAAACACACTGGCAGACAACTTAAGCAGAAATATGATAGACCCACACGAATGGAAGTTGCATCCTCAAGTCTTCTCAAAGATGACTCAAGCATGGGGACAGCCAGACATAGATCTATTTTCTACCCACAGAAATTACCAGTTGGAAAAATTCTGCTCAAGGACCTATCATCCACAGGCCTGGAAACTGGACGCACTCTCTTTCAATTGGACAGCATTGACAGTCTATGCCTTCCCACCTCTACCTCTACTGACCAAAGCCCTGTTAAAAACCAGAGCAGAGAGGCCACAAATGATTCTCATTGCTCCAGACTGGCCACGACAGCACTGGTATCCTCTCCTAAAGAGCCTATCACACTCACCACCATGGATCCTACCTCAAGTTCCTCTTCTGTTGTCCCAGCACAACTACAAGACCCTTCACAGCCAGCTCAGAACTTTAAATCTAGCTGCATGGAAAATACCTTAATTTGCCAACAGACTCTCCTCTCCAAGGAGGTACAGGATGTCATCTTGGAGGTCAGGAGACCCTCTACTAGAAAAACCTACTCCGCCAAATGGAAACGATTTTGTTCCTGGAATCAAGCAAAGGGCCAGAATCCTTGGGTAATAAATATACCTCAGATTTTACAGTACCTAGCTGAGATGTTAAACAGTGGCCTTTCCTTCTCTTCCGTCAAGATCCACGCTTCAGCCATTTCAGCACAATACAATACGGGTCCTCCTTTATTCTCACATCCTCTATTAAGGCAGTTCCTCAGAGGGGCAAAACATATAAAACCCCCACGGAAACCTCCAGCTTGGGACCTCAACTTTGTATTGGAGAAGCTGACACTGCCTCCTTCTGAGCCTGCTTCTTCAGCAGAGCTACAATACTTGTCGTGGAAAACAGTCTGGCTTCTGGCTATTACCTCAGCACCCAGGGTTTCGGAGCTACAGGCCCTCATGGCTGTGCAACCATTCATCATTTTCCATCAGGACAGGGTTTCCTTACGAACCAACCCTACCTTCATGCCAAACGTAGTATCCAGTGTGGCTTTGAATCAGACTATTCATTTACCTACCTTTTATCCAAATCCACAGAACAACGGGGAGAGGCTACTACACTCCTTGGACATTCACAGGCAACTTCGTTATTACTTGGACAGAACAAAGTCATTCAGGAAATCTTAGCAGCTCTTTGTGTCCTATGCTACAGGTGCTCAAGGAAAGGCTATTTCCAAACGGACTATTTCAAAATGGATAGCCCACTCATACGTTTTTGTTATTCATTTCATGGAAAATCAGTGCCTGTATACATCAGATCTCACTCCACCAGGGCTACAGCTACCTCAGCAGCTTTCTTCAAGGGGTTCCCTACCAAGGACATTTTGGAAGCAGCTACTTGGAGTTCAGTGCACACTTTCACTAAGCACTATCATCTTCCACTATACTCAAAATCTAGAGCGGGCTTTGCCACAGCAGTCCTGCAGGGCATTCTAGCCCCTCCTAATTCCGCTTAGTACCAGCCACCCTTACTTAGCTTTGGGATTCTACCCAAGTGTGATGACTGCAGCTGTGTATGCACGATGAACATAGTACAGTTTTGTACCTACCATAAATGTAGATGTTCGAGTGCGCATACAGCTGCAGTCCAAGTTATACCCTCCCTCCATCCCCTCTTAGGACAGGGCTTATGACAAACACCTTCAACATACAACCTAGTTGGGGTATTCCTTTGTGGTGTATTTGCTTGCAACTACTGTTTTGATTTATCTACTTAAGTATGTTTGCATAACATCATGTATTGCCTTCCTTTCTGAGGGCACCTGACATCTGGGGCAAGAAAAACTGAAGAAAATGGCGTCGGCTGCCTCTTTTATACCCCTGTCGCACTGACGTCAGGGAAGAAGCGACGACAACTGACGCTGGACCTAGACTTTGGAATTCGGCCGACCGAGGACCCGCCTGATGGCAGGATAACCCAAGTGTGAAGACTGCAGCTATATGCGCACTCGAACATCTACATTTATGGTAGGTACAAAACTGTACTTTCTGGATCTTTCAAATCTGAACACCTACCTGCAAGTGCCAAAATTCAAGATGCTAACACTACAGCAGCTTCTTCCCATGCTGGGCAAGAATGCTTGGCTAGTCACTTTGGACCTCAAGGAGGCATACCTGTATGTCCCTATCAGACAAAATTGCAGAAGACACCTCTGCTTCATTGCAGGTTCAACGCATTATCAATTCTCTGCACTGCCCTTTGGCTTATCTACTGTGCCTAGGGTCTTCACAAAATGCCTGGCATCAGTAATTGCATACTGCAGACAGACGAATTCAAATATACCCATACCTCTTATTCAAGCAGAAAGCAAGGACATTCTTTTACAGCATCTGGCATTTGTCAAACACCTTCTATGTTGCCTAGGGTACACAGTAAACAAAAAGAAATCAAAACTAGTGCCCTCACAAAACATAATATTCCTGGATGCCAGCTTGAATACAACGGCCAAGATGGCTTATCTCACGCCAGACAAACGACGACAGCTGTTTCAATATTTCAAAGTAATGGCAACAAAGACCCAACTCCCTGCAAGAAAAATTCTGCAGGCCTTGGGATTCATGGCATCTTGCATACTACTAATACCATTTGCAAAACTGCATATGAGGAAATTACAATGGTACCTGAAAAGTGTATGGACCCAGCACAGCCACAGCTTGGAAACAATGATTCCACTCATTCCCTGCCGTCAACAGGAGTTTCTATGGTAGGCACATGCATGTCCCCTCAACAAGGGTCAGCCTTTCACCTTACCCCACAGTCAGGCAAACTATGACAACGGATGCATCGGACTATGGCTGGGGAGCACACATGGCATGACAGTGCACCCAGGGCAAATGGACTACAGATCAGAGACACCTGCATATCAATCAAAAAGAAATGCTAGCAGTGCAGAATGCCCAACAACTTTCAAGGACCTTCTACACCCAGGACAACTACTAAGGACAGACAACACCACAGTTATGTGGTGCATAAACAAGCAAGGGGTCACACATTCCTACCTTCTATGCAGGCAAGCAATGACCTTGTGGAACACTGCACTGTCTTACCAGGTTCAATTACAAGCACAATTCCTGCCAGGAAAGAAAAACGCATTGGCAGACGACCTAAGCAGAAACATCATGGATCCACACGAATGGAAACTAGATCCACAAGTATTTGCAATGATAGCTCAAAAATGGGGACGCCCAGACATAGATCTATTTGCAAGCCCCCACAACCCGCAACTTCAAAGATTTTGCACAAGGACCTTCCATCCACTAGCTTGGAAAGTGGACGCCCTCTCATTCAGTTGGAAAACATTAACAGTGTATGCCTTCCCTCCACTGCCTCTTCTAGCAAAGGTACTGTTGAAAGTCAGATTAGAGAGACCACAAATGATTCTCGTTGCACCAGACTGGCCACGCCAGCATTGGTATCCAATTTTAAGGAACATGGCCCAGGGCCCACCATGGATTTTGCCACAAATTCCTCACCTGCTCACCCAGTGAGACAATCTGATTCTACACAGCCAGCTCAAGACTTTAAACCTGGCTGCATGGCACATTACCTAAACAACCAGCCAACACCTTTATCCAAAGCTGTTATGGATGTCATTCTGGAGGCCAGGAGGCCCAGCACCAGAAAAGCCTATTCAGACAAATGGAAAAGATTTTGCGCCTGGAACCAGGCTAAAGGCCTAAATCCCCTGGAGCTGAACATTTCTCAGATTCTACAATATTTAACTGAGATGTTACACAAAGGACTTTCCTTTTCATCTGTTAAGATCCACGCCTCGGCAATTTCAGCTCACTATAGCACGGATACTCCTTTATTTTCACATCCACTCCTAAGACAGTGCCTCAGAGGGGCTAAGAACTTAAGACCACCAAGGAGAGCTCCAACACCTACTTGGGATCTCAACTTTGTCCTGGAAAAGCTTACACTGCCGCCCTTTGAGCCAGCTTTTTCAACCGATTTAAAATTTCTTTCATGGAAAACTGCCCTACTACTAGCAATAACCTCAGCTAGAAGAGTCTCAGTGCTACAGGCACTAATGGCAGTGGAACCTTTCCTCATTTTTCATCAAGACAAGAGTTTCTCTACAAACTAATCCTTCCTTTATGCCATTGTGGCCTTAAACCAAAACCATTCACTTGCCCACCTTCTTCCCAAATCCCCAGAACAAAGGAGAAAGACTCCTGCACTCTTTGGACATTCACAGGCAATTACATTACTACTTGGATAAAACTAAGGCTTTCAGAAAAACTGACCAGCTCTTTGTAGCCTATGCTACAGGATCACAAGGAAAAGCTATCTCAAAACAGACCATTTCTAAATGGATAGGACATTGCATACGTTTCTGCTACACACATCATAGGAAAACAGTACCTGCTAACATTAGGTCCCACTCCACCAGGGGTACAGCTACATCAGCAGCCTTTCTCAGGGGAGTGCCAACCAAGGATATTCTGGAAGCTGCTACTTGGAGTTCAGTGTACACCTTCACCAAACAGTATCACTTACCTCTTTACTCTAAGACTAGAGCTGGTTTTGCCACTGCAGTTTTGCAGGGCCTACTAGCTTCTTTAACCCTGTTTGACTCCACCTCCCCTCCTTAGCTTTGGGATTCAACCCAAGTGTGATGACTGCAGCAGGGTAACACGATGAACATAGTACAGTTTTGTACCTACCATAAATGTAGATGTTCGTGTGTTCACCCTGCTGCAGTCCAGGTTACCCTCCCTCCATCCCCTCTGAACTAGCTGATCTTATCTCTACCACTTTATCCTCTGTGGTGTATTTGCTTGTACCCAAGGGTTTTGTTTTATTTTTATATATATATATATATATATATATATATATATATATATATATATATATATATATATATATATATATTGCCTACCTTTTGGGGCACTTGACATCTAAAACTGAAGAAAATGGCGATGCCTCTTATATACCCCTGGTGCACTGACATCAGGGAAGAAGCGCAAGACTTTGGAATTTGGGCCAACTGACGGGGAGGATAACCCAAGTGTGATGACTGCAGCAGGGTGAACACTCGAACATCTACATTTATGGTAGGTACAAAACTGTACTTTCTCTGCACTGCCCTTTGGCTTATCTACTGCGCTCAGGGTCTTCACAAAGTGCCTGGCAGCAGTAATTGCATTTTTGCAGACAAAGAAACATTCAAATTTATCCTTACCTGGACAATTGTATAATTCAGGCAGAAAACAAGGACGCTCTTCTAAAACATCTGGCGTTTGTAAAAACACTTCTAACTTGTCTAGAGTACACCATAAACTAAAAGAAATCACAACTGGTACCCTCTCAAATTACATTCCTGGGTGCAAGCTTGAATACAACTTCCCAGATGACCTACCTTACGCCAGAAAAACAAATTTAATTGATGACTTAATTCAAACAGGTGGCCACAAAAACCCAGCTATCTGCAAGACAAATTCTGCAGGCCTTGGGGGTTCATGGCCTCCTGCATCCTAATAATTCCATATGCAAGACTGCATATGAGGAAACTTCAGTGGTACCTAAAAAGCTTATGGATTCAACATTGTCACAGCCTGGAAACAATGATACCTATCATTACTTGCCTGCAGCTAGAGTTCTTATGGTGGGCAGAGGCCTGCCACCAAAACAAGGGACTGTCATTCACTCCACCCCCTGCCACACAATCCCTGACTACAGACGCATTAGATTATGCTTGGGGGGGCGCATCTGGCAGGGAGATGCATTCAGGGCCAATGGAGTCCAAATCAAATGCACCTGCATATCAACCAGAAAGAAATGCTAGCTGTACAGAATGCTCTGACAGCCTTCAAGAACTATCTTCATCAAGGACAACTACTGATAGACAGAGACAACACCACAGTCATGTGGTACGTAAACAAGCAGGGGGGGTATCCATTCCTACCCCCTTTTGCAGACTAGCTATGGCATTGTGGAACACGGCCTTGACTTTCCAAATACATCTACAAGCTCAATTCCTGCCAGCAAAGTAAAATACTCTGGCAGACGCACTAAGCAGAAATCTTATGGACCCACACGAATGGAAACTGGATCCACAAATCTTCAGCATGTTGACACTCAAATGGGGGAGCCCAGACATAGATCTTTTTGCCTCACCCCACAGTTATCAGTTGGGCAAATTCTGCACAAGAATTCATCGCAAAAGAGCTTGGAAAGTGGATGCTCTATCCTTCAGGTGGAAAAACCTATCAGTCTATGCCTTTTATCCTCTGCCTCTGCTCTCCAGGGTATTACTAAAAGTCAGACAGGAAAAACCAAAAATGATACTGATTGCTCCAGACTGGCATCGCCAACACTGGTACCCGCTCTTACTCAGTGTCGCACCTTCCTCCTTCCTCCGTGGTACCTGCCTCTGACACCTTACCTACTGTTTCAGCAGAACTATCAAATTCTGCACACTCTGCTCCAAACTCTGAATCTTGCAGCATGGCTAATCAACTAATTTCACCTGTTACATCTCTCAGCAAACCTGTGATGGATGTCATTTTGGAGGCTAGAAGGCCTAGTACTAGAAAATCTTAGACGGACAAATGGAAATGATTCTGTGCCTGGAACCAAGCACAAGGAATAAGCACAGCAATGCCCAATATTCCTCAGATTCTGCAATATTTAACTGAGATGCTTCAGAAGGGCCTATCTTTTTCTTCTATAAAAAATCCATTCCTCTGCCATTTCAGCTTATTACAACACAGAGGCTCCCCTCTTTTCTCATCCTCTGCTAAAGCAGTACCTCAGAGGGGCCAACAATTTAAGACCTCCCAGGAGAGCACCAGCTCCTGCATGGGACCTCAGTTTTGTTTTGGAAAAACTCACTCTACCTCTTTTTGAGCCAGCTGCTACTGCAGATTTAAAATTTCTCTCCTGTGGAAAACAGCTTTTCTTTTAGTAGTTACTTCAGCTAGACGGATTTCAGAATTACAGGCTCTTATGGCAGTGGAGTCTCATTATTTTTCATCCGGACAGGGTGGCTCTCATGACCAATCCATCTTTCATGCCTAAGGTGGTATCCAGTGTGGCTCTTAATCAGACCATTCATCTGCCAACTTTCTTTCCCAATCCACAGAACAAGGGTGAGTGGATTCTGCATTCATTGGATGTGCACAGACAACTTAGATTCTACTTAACAGACCATTCATCTGCCAACTTTCTTTCCCAATCCACAGAACAAGGGTGAGTGGATTCTGCATTCATTGGATGTTCACAGACAACTTAGATTCTACTTAAACAGGACAAAACCTCTAAGAAATTCAGAGCAATTATTGGTGGCATTTGCTGCAGGGGCAGAGGGAAAACCTATTTCAAAGCAGACTATTTCTAAATGGATAACCCATTGTATTCGTTTCTGCTATGTGCACCATGATAAACCTATCCCCAAGGGGATCAAATCTCATTCCACCAGGGCTGCATCTACTTCTGCAGCCTTTTTCAGAGGGGGTCCTACCAGAGACATTCTAGAAGCTGCTACCTGGAGCTCAGTTCATACGTTCACCAAACATTACCATTTACCTCTCTTCTCTAAATCCAGAGCTGGCTTTGCTACTGCTGTCCTGCAGGGCCTTATAGCGGCTCCTAATTCTGTATAAATCCATCCTCCCAACCATAGCTTTGGGAATCTACCCAAATGTAATGATTGCAACAGTGAAACACGAAGAACATAGTACAGTTGTGTACACTTACCATAAATGTAGATGTTCGAGTGTATTCACTGTTGCAGTCCTGGTTACCCACCCTCCAGCCCCCTGTTTTTTTCTCTTACTATACCTCTACATTCTTTTAATATGCTTAAAAGCCTTTTTGATGTATTTGCGATTGGGGGTATATTGTTTGTGTTCTGAATTATATATATCTATATATATATATCTATATCTATATATATCTATATGTATATCTATATATATATATATATATATATATATATATATATATATATATATATATATATATATATATATATATATATATTGCTCCCCATTTGGGGTGGCACCTGACATCTGGTACAAGAAAAACTTATGTAAATGGCATCGGCTGCATGTTTTATACCCCTGACGTCATGGAAGAGAAGACAGCAACCGATGCAGGATCCAAGACTTTGTTAATCAGGCCGACTGAGTGCAACCTGCCAGCAGATTACCCAAATGTAATGACTGCAACAGTGAATACACTCGTACATCTACATTTATGGTAAGTGTACACAACTGTACTTTACCAACCCCAAACGGTTGGCCAGATATCTACCCTGAAATCTGTGGGCGGAGACTCAAAAACTAGTGCTTGCTCTCTTAAGCATAAAGGCTATTCAAACTGTACCAGAAGAGGAAAAGGGACAAGGATTCTACTCAAGACTTTTCCTGGTACCCAAAAAAGACAACTCATGGTGTCCTATCCTGGACCTTTCTATCTTAAACACATTTTTGGTTATTCCAAAATTCAAGATGCTAACTCTTCACCAGTTGCTTCCTATGCTAGGCAAAGATGCCTGGTTGGAAACATTGGATTTAAAGGAAGCCTACCTGCACATCACAATCAGGGAATCTTGCAGAAGATACCTACGCTTCAAAGCAGGCTACTTGCATTATCAGTTCTCTGCACTGCCCTTTGACTTATCTACTGTGCCCAGGCTATTCACAAAGTGCCTAGCTCTAGTCATTGCATTTTGCAGGCAAAGAAATATTCAAATATACCTATACCTGGACGATTGTCTAATTCATGCAGAAAGCCAGGACATGCATTTGAATCATCTGGCATTTGTTCAAAAGGTGCTAACTTGTCTGGGGTATACCATAAATGAAAAGAAATCACATCTGGTTCCCTGTCAACAAATTATATTCCTGAGAGCAAGCTTGAACACAACTTTCCAGATGGCTTTCCTCATGCCAGAGAAACAAATTCATTTGACAACTTACTTCAAACTAGTGGCCACAAAAACCCTGCTGTCTGCAAGGCAAATAATGCAAACCTTGGAGGTTTATGGCCTTGTGCATTCTACTAATTCTATATGCAAGACTGCTCATGAGGAAACTACAATGGTGTCAACATTCTCAGGATCTAGAAGCAATGATACCTATCATACCTTGCCTACAGTTAGAATTCCATTGGTGGGCAGAGGCCTGCCACCAAAACAAGGGACTACCATTCACTCTATCCCTTGCCGCCCAAACCCTAACAACAGATGCATCCGACTATGCATGGAGGGCACACCTGACAGGGAAGTACATTCAGGGCAAATGGAACCCAAGTCAAATGCACCTGCATATCAATCAAGAAGATACTTGGACGATTGCCTGATTCAGGTGGACAGCCAGGACTTGCTACTACAGCACCTGGCATTTATAAAGAGACTTCTAACTTCATTGGGGTACACCATCAACGAAAAGAAATTACAGCTGGTACACAGCCAGCAGATTGTATTCCTGGGAACAAGCTTGAACACAACTTCCCAGATGGTGTTCTTCACTCCAGAGAAACAAATATATTTGACAAACTACTTCAGTCTACTGGCCACCAAAACCTGGCTGTCTGCAAGAAAAATACTGCAAGCCCTGGGATTCATGGCCTCTTGCATTCTATTAATTCCAATATGCAAGACTACATATGAGGAAACTTCAATGGTACCTAAAAAGTCTCTGGTGTCAACATTCGCAGGACCTGGAAACAATGGGCACAATTGACAACTGGCTTAAATGCTGGGGTTCAGTAGATTCACAGTTAATAAAAAAGAAAATTATAGAACACTTAGACTTATGCTTACGTACAGTAACAATATACATGGAACGTGTGAAATTATCAGGCAAAACTAGAAAATTGTATTGACAGATGAAAAATTGAAAGGTTTTGACGGATAAACCATCCTTTGGGTTTAGGAGGAATAGAAACATAAAGGATATTTTAAGTAATGAAAGAGAAAAAAAGTCAAGCAGGTAGTAGTTAATAAGGGCACGAGACCCTGTGGGATATGTAAAGCATGTAACAGCATAGACAAAAACATTACCTTTAAACATCCGATCACAGGCAAGGAATATATTTTTGGGGCAAGAGTGAATTGCAACACCAATAATTTTGTATACCTTGTGACATGCCAATTGTGCACCTGCTATTATGTAGGCAACACAAACTGTAAATTTAAGGATAGAATTTTAGATCATTTGTCTGCTATAAAAACAAGGAATGAACACAATGCCCTATACAGGCATGTTTACAACAATGAGGGACATCATTTTAAGTGTAAGACCATCTGGAATGTAAGGAAGGGACATAGAGGTGGGGGTCTAGTGAATAATACAGAGCTGGAAGAAACTAGGTGGATAGTTGAATTGACAGCACATAGACACCCAGGACTGTATGAGGAAACCCCTTTAAAACCCGCACTCAAAAAATGGCGGGTTCAGTACTAGGACCTGATTGGTTGCTATTTCATTTTAAATAACAGAGTCACTGTTTGTTTTTTATCTGAAGAAGGGCACAGCCCAAAAGCGCTCATCATTTTGTATACTCTGCTGCTATTTTATCGTTTTTACAGAAATAAAAAAGAAAGTAGAGTGGTGGTTGCTGCTCTTTGTTTTGTTTGAAGTGTACTTCTGTTTTAGCAGAACAACCTTTGGTGAGGAGACTCATATTTGCTGTTTTGGACTTGGGAGTCTCGGACAATGGACAAATTTGGGAAGTAGGTTTACTCTTCCAACGACCTTTGCCATATGGTCGTTGAACTTACATTTTACCTGTCTTCAGAGGGACCTGATCACTGAGCTCTCAGACACTTTGGCAGGGGCAGTGTCTGACGAGGTACGTAATAAAGTTGCCTCCCAGCTTGCAACCCTAGAATCGATATCCAACTTGTCCACGCGGCTTATTGCTCACATAGCCGAAGGGGCGGCCAGGTCAGCGGGTACAGGCGTTGACATTAGGCATCATGCCTGAATGCGCTTGTGTGATTTTGTGGACCCCTTTAAATCTTCCTTCGTCAGCGCTCCTGTTGATGCTACCTCATTGTTTGTACCCAAAGTCAGAGACATGTTGGCCAGGTGTGAGGATGGAAAGATCCTTTCTGCTGTGGGAGTATGTTTTTCAACTCCTCAATGACCCTACTCTAACAGTCAGAGGAGTGGGAAGATGTGGTTCAGGAAGTCCCGAGGGCCTTTTTGGGACACACGTGGCAAGTTTTCTCCCTAGGGCAGAGAAGGGAGCTCATCTGGAAGATAACCCTCCCATGGCAGAGGGGGCCCGCATAACCAGGGTTACAGGGATTCCTTCCCTGAACAACTTACCAGTGCTCCTGAGTGGCGGTCCAATTGCCTACCACTGGAGGCAGTCGGGGGAAGAGTCTCTGTATACCACTTAGCCTGGCAGTTAATAACAATGGATGTTCATCGTGTTACCCTGCTGCAGTCATCACACTTGGGTTATCCTGTTGTCAGGCGGTCCCGCAGTCGGCCTGAATTCCAAAGTCTTGGTCCGGCGTCGGTTGCTGTCACTTCTTCCCTGACGTCAGTGCACCAGGGGTATATAAGAGGCATCCAATGCCATTTTCTTCAGTCTTTCTTGCCGCGCGGTGCCCGAAGCAGAAACAGTTCGCAAGTGCCGGTCGGCCGACACCTGAGATTTTCGAATCGAGTTTCAGTCCGAAGTCTTCAAAGCTAAGTACCCCGTTGGGGAACCTTTTCTTGCCTCAGTCCGATGTCAGAAAAAGTTAACAATTGCATTTCTTGTGGGAAGCAAATACCTCATAAGGACTTTCATTCTTATTGTATACCTTGCCTAGGCCTAGACCACGACGTCACTGGTGGTCAGTTTTGTGCTAGGTTCAATAAGCGAACTATAAAGCAACGCTTTGATTTCGCATGACACTACTTTGGTAGGAAATTTAATTACACTATGCCGTCGGAGCTACCGGCATGCATAAAACATGCAAAGGTAAAGGCAGGCAGCCTAGATCCAAGCCAGATTCCGAGGCCTCGGCTGGGCCGGTTGCCGGTTCTCCGGTTTTCAGTGAGGCGCCTACGCAACCCCTGGCTACCGCAGAATTGGAACCCCAGACCACTTTGGATTCTCTAGCAAAATGTTCTAGGCCAACGCAGCCATTTTCTTTAGGCCCTACCAACGACATTGCAGAAGAAGCCGGTGCTGTAGAAACACCTTCGGTTTCAGAAGGTGTCTTCAGACCGACTACTCTCACCATAAAATCTTATGCTAAGCTTAAGACTCCTCTAAAACCAAAAAAGACTGCACTTCAATCTCCAGTTCAAGGCCCCATGCCTAAGAAACAGATGCTTAAAATGGCTGAAGATTTGATTTCTTTAATCAGGGGTTCCCAACCTCCGCCCGACAAAAGGCCTAGGCAAGAGGAGGATTATGCCTCCTCTGATCAAGTGTCTATTTCCTCAGGCTTCTCTGGGGAGCAGGATTACTTCTTATGAAGATTCTGATGCTGGAGATTCTATTCCCGCAGCTTCTCCCCCTGAAGGATATTCCTTTGGGGAAACCTTACATACTATGAGGGAACATTTCCACTGGGAAGGTCAGGACTACTCCGACTCAAAGAAAAGGCTCAGAGAGTTTCTTTTACTCCCCCAGCACAGACCACTTGCTATCCCCCCAGTTTTAGACATTGTGGATGATGTTTACTTAGAATCTAGTTTAAATCCAGATTCTCTGCCTCCTGCTCCAGCCAAACCAGATGAATAATATAGAGTGCCTGACTCACACAAAGTCCTTTACAAAAGCCCTGTTGCTGATCCATAGACAATCTCCCAGGGTCCCAAAGGGGCTAAGGCTTCTATGGCTAACAATCCTGTACCCTCTGAAAGAGACTCCAGAGCACTAGATAGGTGGGGGAAGAAGGTTTACACCTCAGCTACTCTAGCTATGAGAGCACTAAATTGTCAATTTCACATGCTTAAATACCAGCAATTCCTAATGTTTCAAATAAAACAAAAGATGAGCACGCACCCTCAACAGTCTGAATTCAAGGAAATGCAGGATCTGTTGTATGTAGCTGAACAGGTGGGCAAACATACTTTACAATGTGGATTTGATTCCTTGGAAGCTTCCTGTAGAGCAGCTCTTACTGGGTCTGTTATATGTAGGCATGCTTGGTTAAAGGAACAAACTCAGCCTGATCATGTTAAAGCAAAGTTACTAGATGCACCCTTACAGCAGGATGTCTTATTTGGGGTTAAAGCAGAAGAGGTTTTAAAGAAAATGGAGGATAAGGCAAAATCTATGCAGACAGTCAAAGATTTCTTACAGGTACAGCCCCCACGCTTCAGCAGAAATTGGCCAACAAAAAATTGGTCCTTTCCAGCTTCTGACAGACCACAGAGGGGTAAATACAGGTGCCCAAGGGGCAGAGGACAAGCACAAATCCCTTACAAACCTCGACAATGGGCCACTGCAACACAGAAGGGAGGAGAAGACAGGTCCCAAACTACTAGAGGGCAAACACAATGACTTAAACCTCAAACTGCCAAGCAAAACTCTCTTGGCAGCTCCCTTGGGAGGAAAATTAGCACTTTTTGCAGACAACTGGCACATCGTCACTAAGGACAAATGGGTCCTAGACATTATCTCACAAGGATACAGATTCCATTTCCACACCTTACCAAGGATAAAAGGAATGCCAAACCTGCCACAAAATCAATGGGCAGAGGCACAAAAACAAATTACAGCTCTCATGGACATGAGAGCCATTCAACTGGTACCTACAGAGGAACAAAGCTAAGGATTTTACTCAAGGCTCTTTCTAGTCCCCAGAAAGGACAATGCTTGGAGACCCATTCTGGACCTTTCAATTCTAAACACCTTCTTGCAAGTACCCAAATTCAAGATGCTAACACTTCAGCAGCTTCTTCCCATGTTGGGCAAGAAAGCTTGGCTAGTAACGTTGGACCTCAAGGAGGCATACCTGCATGTCCCTATCAGACAAAATTGCAGAAGATACCTTCGTTTCATTGCAGGTTCAACCAGTTAACAATTCTCTGCACTGCCCTTTATCTTATCTACTGCGCCCAGGGTCTATACAAAATGTCTGGCACCAGTAATCGCATACTGCAGACGAAGAGGAATTCAAATATACCCATACCTGGATGACTGCCTCTTCCAAGCAGAAAGCAAGGACATTCTGTTACAACATCTGGCTTTTGTAAAACACCTTCTAAGTTGCCTAGGGTACACAGTAAACGAAAAGAAATCAAAACTAGTGCCCTCACAAAATATGACATTCCTGGGTGCCAGCTTGAATACAACGGCCCAGATGGCTTATCTCACGCCAAACAAACCGCTACAACTAACTCAGTACTTCAAAACATTGGAAACAAAGACCCAACTCCCTGCAAGAAAAATTCTGCAGGCCTTGGGCTTCATGGCATCTTGCATACTACTAATACCATTTGCAAAACTGCATATGAGGAAATTACAATGGTACCTAAAAAGCGTATAGAATCAACACAGCCACAGCTTGGAAACAATGATATCTCTCATTCCCTGCCTTCAATAGGAGTTTCTATGGTGGTCACAGGCATGTCACCTCAACAAGGGTCAGCCTTTCACCTTACAACCCAGTCAGGCAAGCTATGACAACAGATGCATCGGACTTCAGGTTCACAGGTTACAAAGGTTCATATCACGACTTCAAGTGATACTCTATCACGACAAAGTCCCTGCTCGCTTAGTCTTACAACTTCAACGGTCAATGGTTGCGAAAATCACTCTAGTTCCATTGGCAAGATACCACATGATGTTGCTGCTGTGGCTCCTGGCATCACAGTGGTCTCTCTCAACACACCCGATGTCTTACTTAATCTGCATAACCAGCCAGTGCAAGTAGGAAATAAGGTGGAGGATGAACTCAGAACAGGACCTATGGAATCACCCTTTCACCCTTGCTCAGCCCAAGGCCGTAGTGACCACAGATGCATCCCTGATGGGGTGGGGTGGGGAGCATTTTCAGGGAAAGACAGTCCAAGGCACTTGGTCCCCTTTAGAGGCCAAATTGTATATCAGCATTGTAAAACTGAGGGCCTTGCTTCTAGGCATTTCAGTCGACCCTCCTTTTGGGGACGTTTGATATCCAGTCAGACAACATGGCAGTGATCTGGTACATCAACAAACTGAGAGGAAACTGATCTTACCCCTTATGTCGGGAAGCCCGAAGAGTGTGGCAATGAGAGATGGCATCCAACCACTTTCTGATACCAATGCACATTCCCGGGCATTCCAATGTGATTGCAAACTGACCAGATGTGTTCTCCTGCCTCACTAGTGGTCTCTCAATCCCAATGTAGCAATGAAGATTTTCTGTCACTGGGGTCAGCCTTGCTGTGACCTGTTTTCATCTCCCATAAACCACAAATGCAGCAGCTACTTTGCCATGTCCTCCCTTCAGAGGGAGTCCCCAAAAGATGCTCTTCTACATGATTGGCCCCTGGGACTGCTTTACGCCTTTCCACCCTTCCCCTTGATTCCCCAATTTTTGAAGACGGTCCTACTGTTGAGAAGCAGAGTAATCCTCATTGTGCCTTATTGGCCCTGACAAGTCTGGTTCCCCTTTCTCTGGCCTCACCTGGTTCACTGGCTGTGGAATCTGGACCCAACTCCAGAGCTGCTGTCCCACCTACAGGGGATGGTCCATCCAAATCTATACAGTGTCAAGCTGAAGGTTTGGTACCTCCACTTCCAGTATTTGCCAGGCAGAAAAATCTTTCTTCCCCAGTTCAGAAGATTCTTCTGGCTTCCCATCAACCAGAACACTTTGTGAGTAAATGGAACAGGTTTGTGCTGTGGTCTCTTGCAGGGAAAAATTGACCCTTTTTCAGCCTCACTTGAAAATGTTTTAGAATATTTGTAAACTGTTTTCCTATCAGGACCTTCAGCTTCTACTATTAGGGTTCACTTAGCCGCTATTTCCAATTTTCATAATGGATTTGATGACCTTTCCTTAATGTTTCACCATCTTTGCAAAAATTTTTTTTTGAAAGGCATCTTGCATTTGAAACCACCCTTTAAAGAACCCATCGAACCTTGGAATTTAACATTAGTTTTACAAAGTTTAACCCGTCAACCCTTTGAACCAGCAGCCACCTGTGATATTAAATTCTTATCTTGGAAGACCCTTTCCCTGGTAGCCATCACGTCAGCCAGAAGAATATCAGAATTGCAAGCCTTGTGCGTGAAACGTCCATACATTAGTTTTCACAAAGAGAGATCATCACTCAGATCCACCCCCCCCTTTCCTTCCTAAGGTGGTATCGGACTCGAATATTAACCAAACTATAGATATACCAGTTTTCTTTCCAAATTTCTCAAATAAGGGAGAATATTGCTTACATTTGTTGGATGTGCACAGACAATTATGTTTTTACTTGAATAGAACAAAATTAGTTCGAAAATCAGACCAATTGTTTTTGTCCTTTTTAGGCACTAAATTGGGCAAACTGGTTTCCAACGTTACCTTATCAAAATGGTTAAGCGATTGCATCATCTTTGTTTACAACCAAAATAAACTGAATCTATCAACAAAAGTCAAGGCTCATTCTACCAGATCAGTTGCCACTTCAATAGCCTGTCAGTCTAGAGCCTATATGGATGACATTTGTGCAGTGGCCACTTGGGTTATCCTTCATACCTTTATCACGCATGGGGAAAAGCATCCTTTGGCTCTATGGTGCTCAGTAATATCCTTCCATAAGGCCTCCCGGGATGTAAAGTAGCTAGGGACTCTGTCCCATCAGTCAAGAATGAGTGAAGATTAGCAACATCAGATAAAGAAGGTATGTTCTTACCATAACGTTCCATCTGTGTTGTTGATCTTAATTCATTCTTGACATCCCACCTTCCAACCCCCTCCAAAGATTCCTGGAGGTTCAGATCTAGTCCTGGTATTGTAGTAGGGCAGTTGCTCTAACAAAGCTTCTACCTTTATTTCTATCTTTACTTCTACGGGCAAAACTCGATCTGAGGAGAAGGGAAGAGAAGCACTATGGGTAGTCTTAGCTCACGAGTTTCTGGCTGGCGCAAGCTTGTTACAATGGCCGAGTCTGTTCCGAGACCCAACAATCACGAATGACTGAAGATCAACAACACAGATAGAATGTTATGGTAAGAACATAACTTCTTTTTCTTAATGTGCAAGGTTATTGTGTGTAAAACTAGTACTCATAGAATGAAAAGCTATTCAAGTGTTGGCACACTAGATAGTTTACTGTGTCTTTCTGTGTAATGAAAACTTTAAGTAGAAGTACTGACACTGATAATCTTGATTACTTTGTCTTGGCCTTATTTTGTTGTATTTTTTTTTCCTCAGGATAAAGAGCCACGAGGAATCATTCCACTTGAGAACCTGTCCATCAGAGAGGTGGAGGATCCCAGGAAACCGGTATGCATAATACAGTGCTTTTAAAGAGGAGGCTGCAGCAAAAAACTTAGAACCAGTATATTAAAGATACTTCCTGAATTAGTATCTTATTTCTTTTGTCGTTAGGAATCTGTGTACTTGTATAGACATTGCAGAGGGATATTGCTTTCATGTCATCTGCATTGATTTCTGTCTTTCTTAAAGGTGTTATTTCTTGGATAGGGGTACATGATGCTGTTATACTTCTTAAGGTATTACTTATTTATATTGAAAAAGGTAGGAAAGGAAAGGTTGGGCTGGCATTTTGTCATAGGATCTGCTGTTGTCCTTTTCATTCTTCCTCAAAGAATTGGTTTCAGATCCGATCCTCGAATCTGACTCAGATTCATATTTCAGACTTTGGATCCAACTCTCGAGCTCCACCCTCTACCCGTAATGCCCTAGTGCATCCTCATTGCCCCAGTTCTCATTTGCCGCCATTGTGCTGAGATTGTACGAGCCTTCTTGCGAGTGTTGATTTTATTTGGTTCATAGGTGAATTTGTCTTCTGTGCTTAAATTTTTTTTCATTTTCTTGTTCTTTACCTCCCTCTTAGCTTTCAGTTCCTTCCCATTGTCGGGCTCTTTACTATTTTAAAATGGTATTTCTTCTCTTACCGTAGTTGGTATTGCCTGTCATATCCTTTACACGGGGTAATTCTTTGATTACCGTTGCTGGTAATTTTTCCTCTTCCATCCTTTCTTTTTTTCTTCCTCTTAAGAAGAAGAAGAAAAAAAAAAAAAAAGAAACTTTCCATTTTCCCATTTTAGTGTTTCTAACAAAGTTCTTTTTTATCGTAGGACTGTTAATACCTACTTTCCTGTCATAGCTGACAAGCCGACAGGATTCAAAACATGCACTGTTTGTGAGCATAAAATCCCTCACTTGGATGCTCACAAGGAGTGCATTTATTATCTTGGAGCCACCCATCTGGATACTAATTGTAGTATCTGTGCTGCATTTAATTCCAGGGCACTAGCAAACCTATTTTGAAAGGACTCCCTTCTGCTTCAGTACCTTCTTCATGGGCTCAACCCCCCAGCAAAACTTCTAAATCTGCTCCTTTGGAGCACAGAAAGTGCTGTCCACCAAAGTCCCCTAGGACTTTGTCAAAACCACCTACAAGAATGTTGAAATCTTCAGATCCGACGTTCTCTGATCTGAAAATTTGTTCTAGGGATCCAAAATCATGGGATCATACAGCTTCCGATCCATACCTCTCAACTTCTTACAGCAGGAAATCTGGACAAAGCTATAAATAGGGGAACAAAGGCCCACAAATAGGGACAATTTTAAAATATTACTCTTACAAACTTAGAAAGTAGATAAAATAACCGCTTTTGCACTAAAATGAATTTTGTAAAGGGTATAAAGTCTGAAACGCAAATGTCTGTCATGAGTTCCTGACTTAAATCTTTAATATTTTGCCAATCATTTGCTAGAAAACCAAAATTTTATGAGAAATGGACCAAAAATATGAGGCAACAATCTGGACATTCTGGTAAAATCTATACAGTTGAGAGTTATGTTCGGATCTGATCATAATATCAGCAAGTACCACTGCTTCGGTCTCTGATTCTAGGGCTTCAGATCCAAAGTCTGGCACTTTTCACAGAGTGCCCGTTCTCAAGAATTCATCCTGGATCCAGTCTCTCTTACTTTACACACTCCGTTCATGCAAACTCCTAAGAAGCGTTCCAGGCCCCAGTCCACTACATCCTGCATGTCCTCCAGAAGTCTCTCATAAATGGATGTGGATAGGATGATGCAAACGTTTCTCAGAGCACAGATGTAGATGGGAGTCATTCTAGCTCCGTCCCCTGTTAGATCTATAAGTCTTCAAACCAGTGCTCACACAGTACGGTCTCCCTCTCTAATCCACCCTTCAGTTTCATATCCCCAAGATCTAACAGCCCAGAGATGTCCAGAATCGGATCCGAAGAAAATCACTTCTTTTCTGAATGCATCACTGACCAGTTTTGCACCTATACTGTCTGATCAAAATGGGTCTTTGAGCCGAAGTGTCAGCGTCTGGTCCGTGGAGCCAGGATCTACTCTGATGTTATTGAATCCATCATTGCCCCTCGGAGCCTCGGCACTGAAGAACTTGGGCCCAGCTCTCTCCTGCAGGCACAGATCGGTAGGAGTTGTGATCTACTCATACTGGAAGTTTCAGCTCCACTGCAGATGGCCACAGCTTCTCTGGGCCCATCTGCCTTCGAGATTGTGGAAATGGGTTTTTCTCTCCCTAGAGATCCAGTCTGTCATCCCTTGGATCCATCCACTATTCCCTCTTCGGTTCCAAGCTCTGAGTCAGTCAGACTTATTCCACAAGGACAGACAGTTACACCTAGCTTCCAATAAGTTCCCATAGAGGAACTCCCCCTCTCTTCAGATACCTCCCCTGAACATCCCCCGGAGGAGATCCATTGGAAGAGAACATGCAAGAGGAGGCACATAGATTCCCCATTGGAATCTGTCACTGATACTGATTTTGAGGAAGAGTAGGGTCCCCCATATCACCACCAGATGATGTCTCTTTTGGAGACATATTAGAGAGCCTCAGGCAGAAAGGTGATTGGTCTTCTGATAAATGTTCATCGTGCATACAGCTGCAGTCCTTACATATGGGTTATCCTGCCATCAGGCGGGTCCTCGGTCGGCCGAATTCCAAAGTCTAGGTCCGGCGTCGGTTGTCGTCGCTTCTTCCCTGACGTCAGTGCGACAGGGGTATAAAAGAACCAGCCGACGCCATTTTCTTCAGTCTTTCTTGCCGCGCGGTGCCCGAAGCAGAAGCAGTTCGCAAGTGCCGGTCGGCCAGCTCCTGAGATTACGAAAATTTGGAAACCGAAGTCTTCTTAAAAGCTAAGTACCCCTTTGGGGAAACTTTTCTTGCCTCAGACCGATGTCAGACAAAGTTAATAATTGTATTTCTTGTGGGAATCAAATACCGCATAAGGATTTCCATTCCCTCTGTATACCTTGTTTAGGCCCTGACCACGAGGCCTCGGCCTGCCGCTTTTGTGCTACATTCAACAAACGCACTATTAAGCGTCGGGCGGAGTTCGCCCAGCATTATTTTGGAAAAGCATTTAACTATACTATGTCATTGGATACTCCGACTCTGGTTTTGTCTAAAAAACGAAAAGACAAGGACCGACACTCGAGGTCCGCGGCCTCTACCAACACCATGCCAAAGCCGGCTACACGTGGTCCGGTTCTCAGTGAGGCGCCTACGCAGCCCCTGCCTACCGACGACCTGCCTTTGACGGTGTCTCCTGTACCCGAGGTCGCAGGCTCCTCGGCCCACACCCCGACTACAGATACCGAAGCCACTGTCGGAGTTGAAACTCAGAATGTGGACAGGTCCACCTCCACTCAAGGTGTCTTCAGACCTTCCTCTTCTTTTTCTGTCAAGGCTTTCACTAAGTCTAAAGCAACCATGCACTCTGAGACCAGCTGCACAGGGGCCATCTCCAGGCCCCATGCCTAAAACAGATGCTTAAAATGGCTGAGGATTTAATTACTCTTATCAGAGGTTCTCAACCCCCTCCAGACAAAAGGCCTAGAGTGGAGGAAGATTCCCCCTCCTCTGATCAGGGCTCCATTATTTCAGAACACTCTGATGATCAGGAACATTCTTACTCCCCTTTTGAAGACTCTGATGCGAAGGAGTCCATTCCTTCTGTATCTTCCCCTGAGGATTACTCATTTGGGGAAACTTTGCATACCTTAAGGGAACACTTCCACTGGGAAGGCCAGGATTATTCTGATTCCAAGAAAAGGCTCAGGGAATTTCTTTTGCTTCCTCAGCACAGGCCTTTGGCTATGTCTTGGACATTCTAGATGATGTTTACTCGGAGGCCTGCTTAACCTGGATTCTCTACCTCCAGCTCCAGTTAAGCCTGACAGGTACTACAGGGTCCCTGACTCACACCAATTTCTTTACAAGAGCCATGCTGCTGACCCAGAAACCATCTCACAGGGCCCCAAGGGAGTTAAGGCCTCCATTGCTAAAAATACTTTGCCTTCCGAGAGAGATTCCAGATCCTTAGAAAGGTGGGGAAAAAGGTATATATATACCTCAGCTACCTTATCTATGAGGGCCTTAAACTGTAAGTTTCATATGCTAAAATACCAACAGTTTATGTTATCACAATTGAAAAGTAAAATGTCACAACCTGAACAACCAGATTTGAAAGAGTTGCAGGAACTTGATACATAGTGCAGAACAAGTGGGTAAGCATACCTTACAATGTGGTTTTGATGCTCTAGAGGCCTCATGCAGAGCTGCTGTTACAGGATCAATCATACATAGGCATGCCTGGCTTAAGGAACAAGCCTTACCTGATCATGTCAAAGCTAAATTACTAGACGCTCCTCTTCAAAAGGATGTATTATTTGGTGCTAATGCTGAGGAGGTATTAAGGAAAATGGAGGAAAAGGCTAAATCAATGCAAACTGTGAAAGAATTTCTACAGGTACAACCCCCACGTTTTAGTAGGAATTGGCCTTCCAAAAACTGGTCCTTTCCTGCCACAGACAGACCCCAACGAGGCAGATACAGGCACCTGAGGGGCAGAGGACAATCCCAAGGATCGTACAGAGGCAGACAATGGCAAGCTCCTACACAGAGGTGGTGAGGACAGCTCGCAGTCTATCAGAAAGCAAACCCAATGACTTTCCACTTTGCATGCCAACCAGATCTCAAATGGCAGCCCCCTTGGGAGGAAAGCTGGCATTATTTTCAAAAAATTGGCATACTGTCACAAAGGACAAATGGATCCTGGACGTTATAAACAGAGGCTACAAATTCCATTTTCACACCCTTCCAAAAATGAGAGGCATGCCAAACCTGCCACACAATCAAAGGGCAGAGGCACAAAGGCTAATTACAGATCTCAAAAACATGAAAGCTATTCAAGAGGTACCTATGCACGAACAAGGTTAAGGGTTTTATTCCAGGCTATTTCTGGTGCCAAGGAAGGGAAAAGATTGGAGACCTATTCTGGATCTATCCATCCTAAACACATTCCTACTCGTACCAAAATTCAAGATGCTCACTCTACAGCAGCTTCTTCCCATGCTGGGCAAGGAGTATTGGCTGGTAACATTGGACCTCAAGGAGGCATACCTGCATGTCCCAATAAGACAAAATTGCAGAAGATACCTCAGATTTCTTGCAGGTTCAACTCATTATCAATTCTCTGCATTGCCCTTTGGCTTATCTACTGCACCCAGAGTATTCACGAAATGCCTGGCATCAGTAATTGCCTACTGCAGACTTCAAGGGATACAAATATATCCCTATTTGGACGACTGCCTGATCCAAGCGGACAGCAAACACATCCTTCAGAAACATCTGGCTTATGTAATAATGTTATTAAACTCTCTGGGATACACAGTCAACAAAAAGAAATCAAGACTAATACCTTCTCGGAAGATAATTTTCCTGGGTGCCAACTTGGACACAAACACCCAGATGGCCTACCTCATGCCAGAAAAACAGGGGCAACTAATCCAATACTTCAGAACACTAGCAAATTGCACCAGGCTTAATGCAAGGAAAATCCTGCAGGCTCTGGGATTCATGGCATCTTGCATCTTACTAATCCCATGTGCAAAGCTGCATATGAAGAAGCTACAATGGTACCTGAAAAACATATGGTCTCAACACAGCCACAGTTTGGAAACAATAATACCACTAATTCCATGTCTGCAAAATGAATTTCTGTGGTGGGCTCAAGCATGCCAAACAAACACAGGCCTCCCTTTCAGCAAGCCTCAAGCAAATCAAGTCATCACAACAGACGCCTCGGACTACGCCTGGGGGGCGCACATGACAGATCGGTGCATTCAGGGCAAATGGTCCCAAAAAGAAAAGCACCTTCACATCAATCAAAAAGAAATGCTAGCAGTAATAAATGCTATTATAGCTTTCAAGAACTTTCTAAAACCAGGTCATCTATTGATAAGAACGGACAACACCACAGTTATGTGGTACATAAACAAGCAGGGAGGGACACATTCTTACCCCCTATGCCGACTGGCCATGTCACTTTGGAACACGGCCATGGACTTACAAATGGAACTACAAGCACAGTATTTGCCAGGCAAGGAAAACGTACTGGCAGACAACCTAAGCAGGATTATGACAGATCCACACGAATGGAAGCTGCATCCAAAAGTTTTTACAGAAATAATCCAAGAATGGGGAAGACCAGACATAGATCTATTTGCCTCCCACAAAAATCATCAATTGACAAAATTCTGCTCAAGGATCTTCCATCCAAAGGCTTGGAGAGTGGACGCTCTCTCTTTCAGCTGGACATCAATGACAGTTTATGCCTTTCCACCTCTTCCTCTGCTGCCCAAAGTTCTATTGAAGACCAGAGCAGACAGACCAAAGATGATCCTCATTGTTCCGGACTGGCCAAGGCAACACTGGTACCCACTCCTGAGGAGCCTGACGCATTCCCCACCATGGACCCTGCCTCGAATGCCTCCTCTTCTGACTCAACACAACTTCAAAACTCTTCACAGTCAGCTAAAAACTCTCAATCTAGCCACATGGAAGATTCCTTAGCATCACAGCAGGCCCTACTCTCCAAGGAGGTGCAGGATGTCATTTTGGAGGCCAGAAGGCCATCAACTAGAAAAGCTTACTCTGCAAAATGGAAACGTTTTTGTGTCTGGAATGAGAAAAAGGGCCAGGACCCTGGAAAACTGAATTTACCACAAATACTACAATATTTGACAGAAGCAGTGGACTTACTTTCTCCTCCATCAAAATCCATGCCTCAGCCATTCCTGCAGAATACAACACTGATCCACCTTTATTCTCGCACTCTCTCTTAAGACAGTTCCTCAGAGGGGTTAAGAATTTGAGACCTCCAAGGAAACAACCAATACCTGCTTGGGATCTTAATTTAATTCTGGAAAAACTCACCCTGCCTCCTTTTGAGCCAGCTGCTTCAGCAGATTTGCAATACTTGTCCTGGAAAACAGCTTTCCTTCTGGCTATCACCTCAGCTCGTAGAGTTTCAGAATTACAGGCTCTCATGGCTGTCCAGCCTTTTATCATCTTCCATCAGGACAGAGTTTCCTTACGAACCAACCCATCCTTTATGCCTAAAGTGGTATCCAGGGTAGCTTTAAGTCATGCCATACACTTACCTACTTTTTATCCTAATCCTCAAAACAAAGGGGAGAGATTGCTACATTCCTTGGTCATCCACAGACAACTGCGTTATTATTTGGGCAGAACAAAGCCTTTCAGAAAATCAGAACAGCTCTTTGTGGCCTATGCAGTAGGAGCTCAAGGAAAACCAATTTCCAAAAAGACAATTTCAAAATGGATAGCCCACTGCATACGCTTTTGCTATTCCTTTCATGGCAAAACTGTACCTGCAGGCATTAGAACTCATTCCACCAGGGCCACAGCCACCTCTACAGCCTTTCTCAGAGGAGTCCCTACCAAGGATATCTTGGAAGCAGCCACTTGGAGTTCTGTGCATACCTTCTCCAAGCACTACAACTTACCATTATACTCCAAATCTAGAGCAGGCTTTGCCACTGCAGTCTTGCAGGGCATTTTGGCTCCCCCTAATTACACCTAATGCCTACCACCCCTTTCTTAGCTTTGGGATTCTACCCATATGTAAGGACTGCAGCTATATGCACGATGAACATAGTACAGTTTTGTACCTACCATAAATGTAGATGTTGAGTGCTAATACAACTGCAGTCCAGGTTTCCCTCCTTCCCCTCTAGGGGTATTCTTTTATGGTGTATTTGCTTGCAACTACTATTTTTTGATTATATTGCATTGCATTATTACCTAATTTTATGTATTGCCTTCCTTCTGGGGGCACCTGACATCTGGGGCAAGAAAAACTGAAGAAAATGGCGTCGGCTGGTTCTTTTATACCCCTGTCACACTGACGTCAGGGAAGAAGCGACGACAACCGACGCCAGACCTAGACTTTGGAATTCGGCCGACCGAGGACCCGCCTGACGGCAGGATAACCCATATGTAAGGACTACAGCTGTATTAGCACTCGAACATCTACATTTATGGTAGGTACAAAACTGTACTTTCTTCTTCATAGGAATCCGTATTTTTGGAAACTTTTGGATCTGGCCCATCCACATCTTGCCCCCCCCCCACGAGGATGACCTCATTGACTTAGTTTTCCACCAGACATGGAAGGAGCCAGATACCGTTGAGCATATACCAAAACGACCTGACAGATTCTTACCTCCCCCTGAGGATACATCCCAGTGAAGCAAAGGAGTCCCAGTAGATGCCATTGTGATGATGGCAGCCAGTAAAAAAGATTTAACAGAATAGAGCTTGTCTGTCCATCCACCAAACAGAGTCAAGGGCACTGGACGGATTCAGAAAGTGAGTCTGTGCTTCAGCCACATCCGCCTTGAGGACTCAACTATCTGGCACATTTTGCAAGACTACAGAGAGATTTGACCAAAGAACTATCAAGTTGTCTCTCTCAGACCATATCTGCAGAGGATGTCAAAGGATCATCTTCTCAGCTGGCCACTCTCTTGTCAGTTTCCATTACATCAATGAGGTTGATCTCTGACACAGTTGAAGGCACCTCATGGGCTGCCAGTTCAGGCATTGCCATAATGAAACATGCCTGGATATGGCTATGTGACTTTATGGAGCCTTTCAAGACGTCTTTCATCAGTGCTCCCTTTGCTGGTATATCTTTATTTGGTCCATCTGTAAAAGAAATGCTTACCCACAGCGAGCAAGAAGGGAAGACCCTGTCTGCAGTGTGAATCAAGTTTTCTACCACCTCAACTAACCTTTTCTATGAATCAGACAGGCAGTAAGAAAATGTGAATGTTCTTCATGTTTCACTATTGCAGTCATCACACTTGGATTATCCTGCCAGGGGTAGCCCTCAGTTGGACCAAATACCAGAGGCTTAGTATTTCTGCATCGGTTGCTGTGGCTTCATGACTGACATCAGGTCATCAGTGGTATAAAAACAGGCAGCCGACGCCAACACCATTACACCAGTCTTTCTTGCTGAGGAGCTCGAAGCAGAAGCAGTTTGCACGAGTGCCAGTTGACCACTACCTGAGTTTGCGTTTCCGAAATTGAATAATCTTGAAGTCTTCTGAAGCTAAGTACCCCTTTGGGGATCCTTTTTTCTTGCTCTAACCAATGTCAGAAAAAACTAACAATTTTCTCGCCTGTGGAAAGCAAACACCTCACCGAGATTTCCATTCTTACTGCATCACCTGTTTAGGTCCAGACAGGGATGAACCTCGCTGTCGGTTTTGTGCTTTGTTCAGCGCCCAAACTATTCTTCGTCGGGCCCTTATTGTAGCTAAATAGGTTCATAGGTTGGTACTAGGCTATCTGCCCGAAGGCATTTATAAGCCTAATCTGAATGTGTTGGCTTTCGCCGCCCCCTTAGATTAGTTCCCTGTGCCTCTGTCCAGCAGAGCCACTGAACTGATCCCCGAGGTAAACTTTCTGATGTCCTTCATGGATGCATCTGCAGTCATAACAAGTGGGTTGTCCTGTCGTCAGGCAGCCCTTCAGTCGGCCGGATTCCAAAGTCCGGGTCCGGCTTCGGCTGATGTCGCACTCCACCCGACGTCATCTCTGTTGGCCTTCGGGTATAAAGGCATCAGCCAACGCCATTTTCCTCAGTCTTTCTTGCCGCGTGGCGCGAAGCAGAAGCTGTTCGCAAGTGCCGGTCGGTCGGATCCAGAGATTACTTGTACCGAATACTACTTCGAAGACTTCAAAAGCTAAGTACCCGTTGGGGACTCTTTCTTGCCTCAGCCGATGTCAGAAAAAGTTAACAATTGTTTAAACTGTGGGAAACAAATACCTCATAAAGATTTCCACTCTTACTGTCTGCCTTGTTTAGGCCCAGCCCACGGCGTAGCAGCCTGTTCGCCTGTGCTTCTTTCAACCGACGAGCGCTTAGGCCGGTCGGAGTTTGCAGAACAGTTTTTCGGTTCTGATTTTGCGTACATTATGCCGTCGGATCCTCCGACTACCCAATCTAGCAAAACGCAAAGATAAAGACCGACACTCGTGGTCCGCGGTTTCGGCCGAAACCACGGTCAAGCAAACATGAGTGTCTCGGTTTCGCCGAAACCGAGAAAACTGAACAAAGTACAGCTGAACCTATTCCTACAACTGAGGCCCCTGCTACAACTCTTGAAACGACTTCACAAATTTTACCCACTACGGTGGTTGACTTATCAGACACCATCCCCTTGGATGTTTCTACCCCAGCACGTGGTGCTGCTAGGCCTCCAGCAGCCATGTCCATTAAGGCCTTCGCCAGGGCTAAAGCAGCCAAGACTACTAAAACAGTGCCTGTTAAACCACCCACATCCAGGCCCTCTTCTAGTTCTCAAATGCTTACTTTGGCAGAAGATTTAATTTCTTTAATTAGAGGATCTCAATCTCACCCAGACAGGGCCTCTCAGCCCCTAGAGAAGAGACCTAGGGCAGAGCCCCCCGAGCCAGTGTCCTCTGATGATTCTGCTGATGAATCAGACATAACTGACCAGCCAGAGGCTCCCTTCTCCAATTTTGAAGATTCTGATGCTGAAGAATCCATCCCAGCTGCTTCCCCACCAGTTTAAACAATTGTTAACTTTTTCTGACATCGGCTGAGTTTGCGTTTCCGAAATTGAATAATCTTGAAGTCTTCTGAAGCTAAGTACCCCTTTGGGGATCCTTTTTTCTTGCTCTAACCAATGTCAGAAAAAACTAACAATTTTCTCGCCTGTGGAAAGCAATTCTCCTTTGGGGAAACCTTGCATGCCATGCGAGAACAGTTCCAATGGCAGCAACAGGATTTTTCAGACTCCAGAAAAAGACTTAGGACTTTTCTGCACCTCCCACAGCACAGGCCCTTAGCTATACCCCCTGTTCTCTCTGTGGTGGATGATGCTTTCAATGATGTTTGCTCCGCTCCAGATTCTTTACCCCCAGCCCCTGCCAAACCAGACAGATTTTACAGGGTGCCAGATACTCATCACCACCTTTACAAGGCTCCACTTGCAGACCCAGAAACTATATCCCAGGGCCCCAAGGCAGTAGCCGCGACCATAGCTAAAAACCCTATTCCTTCTGAAAGGGAAGCAAGGTCATTAGACAGATGGGGTAAAAGGTCTACACTTCAGCTACACTCTCAGCTAGAGCTTTAAACTGTCAGTTTCACATGATACAATACCAAGAGTTTATGCTGGATCAGTTAACTAAAAAACTAACCACTGATGAATCTCTTGATAAGAAATATGTATTAGAGATGGTAAATAACATACAACAGGTTAGCAACCATTCCTTAAAATGTGGCTATGATGCACTGGAGGCTTCATTTAGATCAGCCATGACAGGCACAGTGATAAGAAGGCATGCATGGCTAAAGGAACAAGCTTTACCGGATCATGTTAAAGCTAAGTTGCTAGATGCTCCTATGGACAAGACAAGTTTGTTTGGTACATCTGCCCAGCAGGTTATGAAGAAAATGGAAGAAAAGGCAAAATCTGTTCAAACTGTTAAAGATTTCTTGCAGGTTCAACCCCAAGGTTTAGCAGGAACTGGCCTGCCAAAATTGGTCCTTTCCTGACTCCACAAAATTTCAAAGGGGCAGGAATAGGCGTTCCAGAGGCAGAAACCAATCCAGAGGAGGTGCCTACAGAGGAAGACAGTGGCAAGGTAACAACAGAGGCACAGACACAGCCACTGCCACTACATCAACACAACCACAGTGACTTAACCCAAAATCCGCCTACCAGGAACAAATAGCAGCTCCTCTAGGCGGAAAGTTAACCTTATTTTCAAAGAACTGGCACTACATAACAAAGGACAAGTGGATTTTACAAACCATAGATCAAGGTTACCGGTTTCACTTCCACACTTTTCCAGTCAAAAGAGGAATGCCAAATCTACCTCCAAATCAAAAAACAGAGGCTCAGATAATGGAGTTAGCAAACATGAGAGCTGTGGAAAGAGTGCCAACAGCAGAGCAAGGAAAGGGGTTCTACTCCAGACTATTCCTAGTTCCAAGAAAGGAAAAAGTTGGAGACCAATTCTCGACCTGTCCACCTTAAATACATACATCATTGTCCCAAAATTCAAAATGCTGACCCTACAGCAACTTCTTCCCATGCTGGGCAAGGAGTCTTGGCTGGTAACTCTAGATCTCAAGGAGGCATACCTGCAAGTCCCCATTCGACCAATCTGCAGAAGATACCTCAGATTTCTTGCAGGATCAGAGCACTATCAATTCTCAGCATTGCCTTTTGGCTTATCTACTGCGCCCAGAGTATTCACAAAATGCCTGGCATCAGTAATCGCCCATTGCAGACTTCAGGGAATTCAAATTTACCCATACCTGGACGACTGCCTGCTACAAGGGGACAACAAAAGCAAGCTGACAACAGATTTACAAAGGGTCATTTACTTGCTACAAGCACTGGGATACACAGTCAATTTACAAAGTCAAGGCTGATACCATCCCAAACAAGGACATTCTTGGGCGGAATTGGACACAGTAAAACAAATGGCATTCCTGACTACAGAAAAACAAAAAGAACTCCCTCTATACTTCTTGGCACTAACAAAACTGAACAAGTTAACAGCAAGAAAAGTACTGCAGGCCTTGGGCTTCATGGCATCATGCATAATCTTGGTTCCATTTGCCAGATTACATATGAGAAAACTACAGTGGTACCTAAAGAATTTATGGTCCCAACACAGACACAGTCTAGAAACAGAAATCCCACTAATTCCATGCTTAAAACAGGAGTTTCTATGGTGGGCTCAGGCATGCCAGTCAAACTCAGGCCTACCCTTTCGCAGATGTCAAGCAAGCCAGACCATCACAACAGACGCTTCAGACCTAGGATGGGGGCCCACATGCTGGACAAATGCGTGCAAGGATTGTGGACACAGGATCAACTTCAACTGCACATCAACCTAAAGGAAATGCTGGCAGTAAAACTGGCAATCCAAAAGTTCAAACCATTTCTCAAAGAGGGCCAGTTGATGATAAGGACAGACAACACCACAGTCATGTGGTACATCAACAAACAGGGAGGCACTCATTCATACCCCCTATGCAGAATGACCTTGGAGCTGTGGACCCTGGCACTCAGCTACAACATCCAGTTACAGGCAATATTTGTACCAGGAAAGACAATACACTAGCGGACATATTAAGCAGAACCACCCGGATGCCCACGAATGGAAGCTCCACCCGGACATCTTCAAGACCATCTCAAAGAAATGGGGAATGCCACAGATAGACCTATTCGCATCACCTCTCAATCACCAGCTCAAGAAATTCTGCACAAGGACATTCCACCCATTAGCGTGGAAAGTGGATTCGCTCTCTTCCAACTGGAAAGGCCTAACAGCATATGCATTCCCGCCTCTTCCTTTGATACACAAGGTACTACTGAAAATCAAGGAAGAACGTCCAAGGATTATCCTGATAGCTCCAAGCTGGCCAAGACAACACTGGTACCCACTACTGAGGAGCATGTCTCGGAACAATATGTGGACAATTCCCCTGATGCCTTTGATGTTAACGCAGAACAACTACAGCATCATACATCCAAACCTAAAAACCTTGCAACTGACTGCATGGAACATCACATAACAGCAGCTATTCCAGAACTTTCCCAAAGAGTTAAAGACATTGTTCTTGAAGCACGCAGACCTTCAACAAGAAGGAACTATGCTGGAAAATGGAAAAGGTTTGTCATCTAGATGCGGAAAGAGGAAAAGATGTGTCAAACATAGATATGCCTAACATTCTGGAGTATCTGGCGAGCGTCTTCATTCAGGCCTGTCCTACTCCTCCATCAAGATACATGCATCAGCTATTTCAGCAGAATACAGCTTTGATACACCTGTTTTTTCGCACCCTTTGCTCAGGCAATTCCTCAGAGGAATCAAGAATGTAAAACCTCCAAGGAAACCACCATTACCAGCTTGGGATTTAAACTTTGTGCTAGAAAAGTTGACACTAGCACCCTTTGAACCAGCAGCAACAGCAGACCTACAACACCTGTCATGGAAAACTGCTTTCCTACTGGCAATTACTTCAGCAAGGAGGGTTTCAGAACTACAGGCCTTAATGGCAGTGCAACCCTTCCTAATCTTCCACCAAGATAGAGTGTCCATGAGAACTAATCCTACATTTATGCCTAAGGTGGTATCCAGAGTGTCTTTAAACCAGGCAATCCACCTACCTACCTTCTTTCCCAACCCACAAAACAGAGGGGAAAGAATACTGCATACCTTGGATGTACATAGACAGCTACGCTACTACTTGGACAGAACAAAAAATAGCAGAAAGACTGACCAACTTGTAGCCTATGCAACAGGAAGGGAAGGAAAAGCTATTTCCAAACAGACAATCTCCAAATGGATAGGAAATTGCATACGATTCTGTTACTCCTTCCATGGAAAACCAATTCCACAGAACATAAGACCTCATTCTACAAGGGCAACAGCCACTACCACAGCCTTCTTCACGAGGAGTGGCAACCAAAGACATTATTGAGGCGGCTACTTGGACCTCCGTGCATACATTTGCCAAACATTATAATTTGCCTCTATATTCCAGATCCCGAGCAGGGTTTGCCACTGCTGTACTGCAAGGGATCCTAAACACACCATAATCTACTTTTATCCTCCTCTCCTAGTTGGCTATGGTATTCTACCCACTTGTTATGACTGCAGATGCATCCATGAAGGACATAGTACAGTTTTGTACCTACCATAAATGTAGATGTCCGAACTGGATAGCATCTGCAGTCAGGATTACCCTCCCTCCTTCCCCTCTGTGGTACTCCTAGGGTGTTTACCCTTCTAATAGCTAGCTGTTGGGGGGGAGTCTTTTATGGTGTATTTGTTTGTGTATATGTACATACATGCTTATTGTTGTGTTTACCTCTATCTATTTGGAAACATTGCCATCTATCCAAATTTTAGCCTGCAAGAGGGCTACTGGCATCTGGGGCAAGAAACACTGAGGAAAATGGCGTCGGCTGATGCCTTTATACCCGAAGGCCAACAGAGATGACGTCGGGTGGAGTGCGACATCAGCCGAAGCAGGACCCGGACTTTGGAATCCGGCCGACTGAAGGGCTGCCTGACGACAGGACAACCCACTTGTTATGACTGCAGATGCTATCCAGTTCGGACATCTACATTTATGGTAGGTACAAAACTGTACTTTTCCCATCCACTCGTCAAGGTTTCTTTTGAAGAGTGTTAGCGAGGAGCTCTGCCTAATGTAGATTGGGATCTTGTTAAAAGCATGGGAAGTCTCTGTGACAGGAATCTATCCCTCCAGCATGTCTTATTTATTGTGGTGAGGTTTAGAACCCTGAGCGTGTGGCTCAAGGGGCTAAGGTTTTCTTTTGGTGGAGCATGTCCATCACTTCTGGGTTGGACATGGCCTTGTATGTCAGGCAGAGATCACCTCTGAGTAGGCGGTATGCAACAGAGTACAACTGGAGTTTCTTCAGTCGAGCTGCATAGGGCATCTGTTTTAGTCCAGTGATCCTCTTGGTGAGGTACGTCTGTGGTCTTTCCAGCTGTTGCAGGTGTCTTGTAAGGTACATCCCAAATGGGGAGTTGTACTCTATGATGGGTCTGATGAGTGATGAGTTAAGGGGCATAGTGACCTCTTCTGATCTGGATGCGAACCATTTTGTGATTAGTTGGGCCACGTAGAAGGTTTTTCTAACCACTTTGGCAATGTGATTATCAAAGGTGAGGTTACTATCTGCTTGGGTCCCCAGATCCCTTATTACGTCTTCCGTATTTAGGGGACTACCACCTATGTGGTAGCTTGTGGGTACTTTGTCTTTTCCAAAGAGGATGACTATGCACTTTTTGGCATTTAGCTTGAGGTCATGATTTTGGCACCAGGTATCCGTCTCAGTGAGACCCTTTTGGAGGATGATTGCGTCAGCCAGAGAGTCAATTATAGCCCCCTAGTGTAGCCCCTAGTTTGCAGTAGTCTGCGAACTTGGTCAGCCATAGTCCTCCTGTGCTTACATGTACCTCTGAGAAGTATATGCCGAACAGGAGGGGTCCTAGGACTGAGCCCTGGGGAACACCACTTGTAACCGGTTTAGAGTCAGACCTAGCTCCCGCAACTCTCACTCTGTGGGTTCTGTCCGTGAGCCAGTTGGCACCCCATCTTGTGAAGTAGGGGTTTATGTTCAGGCTGATGAGCTTGTCTATAATACCAGAATGCGGAATGGTGTCGAAGGCCTTAGCGAGGTCTAGGTAGGCTGCGTGTACCACTTTTCCCTCGTCTATAGCCTTGGTAACTGTCTCAGAGGTCCACCAGGTTTAGGAGGACTGATCTGCCCTTAAAGCCAAACTGGGTAGGGTCCAGTGTTTGGAGGTTCCCAATGTCTCTCTTAATGAGTTCCATGATGATGCACTCCATAGCCTTGCAGACCAAGCTAGTCAGGCTTATAGTGCGATAGTTCCCGGGGTCTGTTGTGGCTCCACCTTTGCGGAGCAAAATAACCATTGCTGTGTGCCACTTTATGGGTATGTAGTCAGTGGCACAGGAAAATAACTTGCTTGGGTGGTGTAAGCCAGGGAACCTTGTTGGCTAGGCTTGCGTAGGCCCTTGGGCCGGTAGCCTAGTGTACCTACCTATGAACCTATGGAGAGGCTGAGTTTGAACAGTGTGTTTAGTTGAGGGGTTAGTTCGTCTTTGATCTCGTGTAGGAGACAGCCTGGGACACCATCCAGTCCCATTGATGCTGCGTTTTTGGCTTTGGAGAGGGCTGTTTTAACCTGAGAGTCTGTGATTTCAGGGACTCTACATTCTTCTGGTATAGTTATGGGCCCTTTTGGGAGTGAGAGGGGTTGAAGTTTGCGCTGAACTTGTCTTCCAGGATGTTGGCGAGATCGGTCGGTTCAGTGTCTTTTGTGCCATTCTGCACTAACTCTGAGCAGATCTGAGCATTGCCACTTAGATTCTTGACCTAGCTAAAGAATACCTTGTGGTTATCTTTGGAGTCCTTGGCAACTTTTCTTTCAAAGCTCGCCTTGCATGATTTTATGAGGGATCGTAGTTTCTTGCTTATACTGATCAGGGATGTCTTCCCTTCTTGGGATTTTACTCTTTTCTGT